>NW_022141811.1:0-69974 GCF_007565055.1 Rhinopithecus roxellana | reverse complement strand
ACACTTATGTTTCGTGGAGCAGTCCATTAACACTGTCTTTGAGGAATCTGAGAAGGGCTTCTTTGGATCACATTGAGGCCTACGCTGATAAAGGAAATTTCATCCGTTCAAAACGTGAAAGAAGCTTTCTGAGAAACTTCTTTCTGATCTGTGAGTTCATCTCACAGAGTTACAACCTCTGCCTCAAGAAGCAGTTTGCTAACACTCTTTTCGTGGAATCTGCAAAGTGATATTTGGGAGCCTATAGGGGCCCATGGTGATAAAGGAAATATCCTCACATAATAACTAAAGAGAAGCTTTCTGAGAAACTGCATTGCCATGTGTGAATGCAACTCACAGAGTTACGCCATTGTTTTTTGCAGCCGTTTCTTAGGACTGTTTCCGTGGATTCCGAGAAGTGATATTTCAGATAGCTTTGAAGAATAGAAGGAAAAAGAAATATCCTCCAAGAGAAAGCAGAACCAAGCTTTCTGAGAAACTGCTTTGTGATATGTGAATTCATTTCACAGTGTTCTATCACCCTTTCTCGGGGGAGTTTCCTAGCACTCATTTGAGGAATCTCAGATGTGATGTCTTGGATATCGTTGAATCGCATGCTGAATAAGGAACTATCCTCAGAGAAACCTGCAGAGAAGCCTTCTCAGAAACTTCTTTGTTGTGGGTGATTTCAGCCCACAGATGTCCATCATTGTTTCCACTGAGAAACTTGCTAGGAGAGTTTTCGCAGAATCTGCAATAGGACACACGGTGGCGCTCCAAGACCACAAATAACTCGTCTTACTAAAGAAAGAAGCTTTCTGAGAAACCGCTTTGTGATGTGTGAATTCAACTCACTAAGTTGCAGCTGTATTTCGTGGGGCCGTGGCCTAGCCTATTTGTGTGGAATCTGAGAACAGATATTCCCGAACCCTTTGAAAACAATGGGGCCAAGGGAAACATCTTCCAATAAAAATGAGAAAGAAGCTTACTGAGAAACTTCTTTCTGATCTGTGAGTTCATCTCACAGAGTTACAATCTCTGCCTCAAGAAGCAGTTTGCTAACACTTTTCGTGGAATCTGCAAAGTGATATTTGGGAGCCTATGGGGCCCATGGTGATAAAGGAAATATCCTCACATAATAACTAAAGAGAAGCTTTCTGAGAAACTGCATTGCCATGTGTGAATGCAACTCACAGAGTTACACGTTTCTCTTCAGTGATCAGTTTGTTAGCACAGTTTTCTGGAATCTGCAATTAGATACTTCATAGCGCAATGAACATTACAGTGACAAAGGAAATATCCACAGATGAAAACTAGAAGAAGCTTTCTTAGAAACTTCTTTGATGTGTGAATTCATCTCACAGAGTTACACTTATGTTTCGTGGAGCAGTCCATTAACACTGTCTTGGGGAAACTGAGAAGGGCTTCTTTGGATCACATTGAGGCCTACGCTGATAAAGGAAATTTCATCCGTTCAAAACGTGAAAGAAGCTTTCTGAGAAACTTCTTTCTGATCTGTGAGTTCATCTCACAGAGTTACAACCTCTGCCTCAAGAAGCAGTTTGCTAACACTTTTCGTGGAATCTGCAAAGTGATATTTGGGAGCCTATGGGGCCCATGGTGATAAAGGAAATATCCTCACATAATAACTAAAGAGAAGCTTTCTGAGAAACTGCATTGCCATGTGTGAATGCAACTCACAGAGTTACACGTTTCTCTTCAGTGATCAGTTTGTTAGCAGTTTTCTGGGATCTGCAATTAGATACTTCATAGCGCAATGAACATTACAGTGACAAAGGAAATATCCAGATGAAAACTAGAAAGAAGCTTTCTTAGAAACTTCTTGGTGATGTGTGAATTCATCTCACAGAGTTACACTTATGTTTCGTGGAGCAGTCCATTAACACTGTCTTTGGGGAAACTGAGAAGGCTTCTTTGGATCACATTGAGGCCTACGCTGATAAGGAAATTTCATCCGTTCAAAACGTGAAAGAAGCTTCTGAGAAACTTCTTTCTGATCTGTGAGTTCATCTCACAGAGTTACAACTTCTGCCTCAAGAAGAAGTTTGCTAACACTCTTCTCGTCTAATCTGCAAAGTGATATTTGGGAGCCTATAGGGGGCCCATGGTGATAAAGGAAATGTCCTCACATAATAACTAAAGAGAAGCTTTCTGAGAAACTGCATTACCATGTGTGAATGCAACTCACAAAGTTACACGTTTCTCTTCAGTATCAGTTTGTTAACACAGTTTTCTGGAGATCTGCAATTAGATACTTCATAGCGCAATGAACATTACAGTGACAAGGAAATATCCAGATGAAAAGTAGAAAGAAGCTTTCATAGAAACTTCTTGGTGATGTGTGAATTCATCTCACAGAGTTACACTTATGTTTCGTGGAGCAGTCCATTAACACTGTCTTTGGGGAAACTGAGAAGAGCTTCTTTGGATCACATTGAGGCCTACGCTGATAAAGGAAATTTCATCCGTTCAAAACGTGAAGAAGCTTTCTGAGAAACTTCTTTCTGATCTGTGAGTTCATCTCACAGAGTTACAATCTCTGCCTCAAGAAGCAGTTTTGCTAACACTCTTTTCGTGGAATCTGCAAAGTGATATTTGGGAGCCTCTAGGGGCCCATGGTGATAAAGGAAATATCCTCACATAATAACTAAAGAGAAGCTTTTCTGAGAACTGGCATTACATGTGTGAATGCAACTCACAAAGTTACACGTTCTCTTCAGTTATCAGTTTGTTAGCACAGTTTTCTGGAAATCTGCAATTAGATACTTCATAGCGCAATGAACATTACAGTGATAAAGGAAATATCCACAGTGAAAACTAGAAGGAAGCTTTCTTAGAAACTTCTTGTTGATGTGTGAATGCATCTCACAGAGTTACACTTATGTTTCGTGGAACAGTCCATTAACACTGTCTTTGGGGAACTGAGAAGGGCTTCTTTGGACCACATTGAGGCCTACGCTGATAAAGGAAATTTCATCCCGTTCAAAAACGTGAAAGAAGCTTTCTGAGAAACTTCTTTCTGATCTGTGAAGTTCATCTCACAGAGTTACAACCTCTACCTCAAGAAGAAGTTTGCTAACACTCTTCTCGTCTAATCTGCAAAGTGATATTTGGGAGCCTATAGGGGCCCATGGTGATAAAGGAAATGTCCTCACATAATAACTAAAGAGAAGCTTTCTGAGAACTGCATTACCATGTGTGAATGCAACTCACAAAGTTACACGTTTCTCTTCAGTGATCAGTTTGTTAGCACAGTTTTCTGGAGATCTGCAATTAGATACTTCATAGCGCAATGAACATTACAGTGACAAAGGAAATATCCACAGTGAAAACTAGAAGGAAGCATTCTTAGAAACTTCTTGTTGATGTGTGAATTCATCTCACAGAGTTACACTTATGTTTCGTGGAACAGTCCATTAACACTGTCTTTGGGAAACTGAGAAGGGCTTCTTTGACCACATTGAGGCCTACGCTGATAAAGGAAATTTCATCCGTTCAAAACGTGAAAGAAGCTTTCTGAGAAACTTCTTTCTGATGTGTGAGTTCATCTCACAGAGTTACAACCTCTGCCTCAAGAAGAAAGTTTGCTAACACTCTTCTCGTGTAATCTGCAAAGTGATATTTGGGAGCCTATAGGGGCCCATGGTGATAAAGGAAATGTCCTCACATAATAACTAAAGAGAAGCTTTCTGAGAAACTGCATTACCATGTGTGAATGCAACTCACAGAGTTACACGTTTCTCTTCAGTGATCAGTTTGTTAGCATAGTTTTCTGGATATCTGCAATTAGATACTTCATAGCGCAATGAACATTACAGTGACAAAGGAAATATCCAGATGAAAACTAGAAAGAAGCTTTCTTAGAAACTTCTTGGTGATGTGTGAATTCTTCTCACAGAGTTACACTATGTTTCGTGGAGCAGTCCATTAACACTGTCTTTGGGGAAACTGAGAAGAGCTTCTTTGGATCACATTGAGGCCTACGCTGATAAAGGAAATTTCATCCGTTCAAAACGTGAAAGAAGCTTTCTGAGAAACTTCTTTCTGATCTGTGAGTTCATCTCACCGAGTTCCAATCTCTGCCTCAAGAAGCAGTTTGCTAACACTCTTTTCGTGGAATCTGCAAAGTGATATTTGGGAGCCTATAGGGGCCCATGGTGATAAAGGAATATCCTCACATAATAACTAAAGAGAAGCTTTCTGAGAAACTGCATTGCCATGTGTGAATGCAACTCACAGAGTTACGCCATTGTTTTTTGCAGCCGTTTCTTAGGACTGTTTCCGTGGATTCCGAGAAGTGATATTTCGGATAGCTTTGAAGAATAGAAGGAAAAAGAAATATCCTCCAAGAGAAAGCAGAACCAAGCTTTCTGAGAAACTGCTTTGTGATATGTGAATTCATTTCACAGTGTTCTATCACCCTTTCTCGGGGGAGTTTCCTAGCACTCATTTGAGGAATCTCAGATGTGATGTCTTGGATATCGTTGAATCGCATGCTGAATAAGGAACTATCCTCAGAGAACCTGCCGAGAAGCCTTCTCAGAAACTTCTTTGTTGTGGGTGATTTCAGCCCACAGATGTCCATCATTGTTTCCACTGAGAAACTTGCTAGGAGAGTTTTCGCAGAATCTGCAATAGGACACACGGTGGCGCTCCAAGACCACAAATAACTTCGTCTTACTAAAGAAAGAAGCTTTCTGAGAAACCGCTTTGTGATGTGTGAATTCAACTCACTAAGTTGCAGCTGTATTTCGTGGGGGCCGTGGCCTAGCCCTATTTGTGTGGAATCTGAGAACAGATATTCCCGAACCCTTTGAAAACAATGGGGCCAAGGGAAACATCTTCCAATAAAAATGAGAAAGAAGCTTACTGAGAAACTTCTTCTGATCTGTGAGTTCATCTCACAGAGTTACAATCTCTGCCTCAAGAAGCAGTTTGCTAACACTCTTTTCGTGGAATCTGCAAAGTGATATTTGGGCAGCCTATAGGGGCCCATGGTGATAAAGGAAATATCCTCACATAATAACTAAAGAGAAGCTTTCTGAGAAACTGCATTACCATGTGTGAATGCAACTCACAAAGTTACACGTTTCTCTTCAGTTATCAGTTTGTTAGCACAGTTTCTGGAAATCTGCAATTAGATACTTCATAGCGCAATGAACATTACAGTGACAAAGGAAATATCCACAGTGAAAACTAGAAGGAAGCTTTCTTAGAAACTTCTTGTTGATGTGTGAATTCATCTCACAGAGTTACACTTATGTTTCGTGGAACAGTCCATTAACACTGTCTTTGGAGAAACTGAGAAGGGTTTCTTTGGACCACATTGAGGCCTACGCTGATAAAGGAAATTTCATCCGTTCAAAACGTGAAAGAAGCTTTCTGAGAAACTTCTTTCTGATCTGTGAGTTCATCTCACAGAGTTACAATCTCTGCCTCAAGAAGCAGTTTGCTAACACTCTTTTCGTGGAATCTGCAAAGTGATATTTGGCAGCCTATTGGGGCCCATGGTGATAAAGGAAATATCCTCACATAATAACTAAAGAGAAGCATTCTGAGAAACTGCATTGCCATGTGTGAATGCAACTCACAGAGTTACACGTTTCTCTTCAGTGATCAGTTTGTTAGCATAGTTTTCTGGAGATCTGCAATTAGATACTTCATAGCGCAATGAACATTACAGTGACAAAGGAAATATCCAGAGATGAAAACTAGAAAGAAGCTTTCATAGAAACTTCTTGGTGATGTGTGAATTCATCTCACAGAGTTACACTTATGTTTCGTGGAGCAGTCCATTAACACTGTCTTTGGGGAAACTGAGAAGAGCTTCTTTGGATCACATTGAGGCCTACGCTGATAAAGGAAATTTCATCCGTTCAAAACGTGAAAGAAGCTTTCTGAGAAACTTCTTTCTGATCTGTGAGTTCATCTCACAGAGTTACAACTTCTGCCTCAAGAAGAAGTTTGCTAACACTCTTCTCGTCTAATCTGCAAAGTGATATTTGGGAGCCTATAGGGGCCCATGGTGATAAAGGAAATGTCCTCACATAATAACTAAGAGAAGCTTTCTGAGAAACTGCATTACCATGTGTGAATGCAACTCACAAAGTTCCACGTTTCTCTTCAGTGATCAGTTTGTTAACACAGTTTTCTGGAGATCTGCAATTAGATACTTCATAGCGCAATGAACATTACAGTGACAAAGGAAATATCCAGATGAAAAGTAGAAAGAAACTTTCTTAGAAACTTCTTGGTGATGTGTGAATTCATCTCACAGAGTTACACTTATGTTTCGTGGAGCAGTCCATTAACACTGTCTTTGGGGAAACTGAGAAGAGCTTCTTTGGATCACATTGAGGCCTACGCTGATAAAGGAAATTTCATCCGTTCAAAACGTGAAAGAAGCTTTCTGAGAAACTTCTTTCTGATCTGTGAGTTCATCTCACAGAGTTACAATCTCTGCCTCAAGAAGCAGTTTGCTAACACTCTTTTCGTGGAATCTGCAAAGTGATATTTGGGAGCCTCTAGGGGCCCATGGTGATAAAGGAAGTATCCTCACATAATAACTAAAGAGAAGCTTTCTGAGAAACTGCATTACCATGTGTGAATGCAACTCACAAAGTTACACGTTTCTCTTCAGTTATCAGTTTGTTAGCACAGTTTTCTGGAAATCTGCAATTAGATACTTCATAGCGCAATGAACATTACAGTGACAAAGGAAATATCCACAGTGAAAACTAGAAGGAAGCTTTCTTAGAAACTTCTTGTTGATGTGTGAATTCATCTCACAGAGTTACACTTATGTTTCGTGGAACAGTCCATTAACACTGTCTTTGGGGAAACTGAGAAGGGCTTCTTTGGACCACATTGAGGCCTACGCTGATAAAGGAAATTTCATCCGTTCAAAACGTGAAAGAAGCTTTCTGAGAAACTTCTTTCTGATCTGTGAGTTCATCTCACAGAGTTACAACCTCTACCTCAAGAAGAAGTTTGCTAACACTCTTCTCGTCTAATCTGCAAAGTGATATTTGGGAGCCTATAGGGGCCCATGGTGATAAAGGAAATGTCCTCACATAATAACTAAAGAGAAGCTTTCTGAGAAACTGCATTACCATGTGTGAATGCAACTCACAAAGTTACACGTTCCTCTTCAGTGATCAGTTTGTTAGCACAGTTTTCTGGAAATCTGCAATTAGATACTTCATAGCGCAATGAACATTACAGTGACAAAGGAAATATCCACAGTGAAAACTAGAAGGAAGCATTCTTAGAAACTTCTTGTTGATGTGTGAATTCATCTCACAGAGTTACACTTATGTTTCGTGGAACAGTCCATTAACACTGTCTTTGGGGAAACTGAGAAGGGCTTTTTTGGACCACATTGAGGCCTACGCTGATAAAGGAAATTTCATCCGTTCAAAACGTGAAAGAAGCTTTCTGAGAAACTTCTTTCTGATCTGTGAGTTCATCTCACAGAGTTACAACCTCTGCCTCAAGAAGAAGTTTGCTAACACTCTTCTCGTGTAATCTGCAAAGTGATATTTGGGAGCCTATAGGGGCCCATGGTGATAAAGGAAATGTCCTCACATAATAACTAAAGAGAAGCTTTCTGAGAAACTGCATTACCATGTGTGAATGCAACTCACAGAGTTACACGTTTCTCTTCAGTGATCAGTTTGTTAGCATAGTTTTCTGGAGATCTGCAATTAGATACTTCATAGCGCAATGAACATTACAGTGACAAAGGAAATATCCAGATGAAAACTAGAAAGAAGCTTTCTTAGAAACTTCTTGGTGATGTGTGAATTCTTCTCACAGAGTTACACTTATGTTTCGTGGAGCAGTCCATTAACACTGTCTTTGGGGAAACTGAGAAGAGCTTCTTTGGATCACATTGAGGCCTACGCTGATAAAGGAAATTTCATCCGTTCAAAACGTGAAAGAAGCTTTCTGAGAAACTTCTTTCTGATCTGTGAGTTCATCTCACCGAGTTCCAATCTCTGCCTCAAGAAGCAGTTTGCTAACACTCTTTTCGTGGAATCTGCAAAGTGATATTTGGGAGCCTATAGGGGCCCATGGTGATAAAGGAAATATCCTCACATAATAACTAAAGAGAAGCTTTCTGAGAAACTGCATTGCCATGTGTGAATGCAACTCACAGAGTTACGCCATTGTTTTTTGCAGCCGTTTCTTAGGACTGTTTCCGTGGATTCCGAGAAGTGATATTTCGGATAGCTTTGAAGAATAGAAGGAAAAAGAAATATCCTCCAAGAGAAAGCAGAACCAAGCTTTCTGAGAAACTGCTTTGTGATATGAGAATTCATTGCACAGTGTTCTATCACCCTTTCTCGGGGGAGTTTCCTAGCACTCATTTGAGGAATCTCAGATGTGATGTCTTGGATATCGTTGAATCGCATGCTGAATAAGGAACTATCCTCAGAGAAACCTGCCGAGAAGCCTTCTCAGAAACTTCTTTGTTGTGGGTGATTTCAGCCCACAGATGTCCATCATTGTTTCCACTGAGAAACTTGCTAGGAGAGTTTTCGCAGAATCTGCAATAGGACACACGGTGGCGCTCCAAGACCACAAATAACTTCGTCTTACTAAAGAAAGAAGCTTTCTGAGAAACCGCTTTGTGATGTGTGAATTCAACTCACTAAGTTGCAGCTGTATTTCGTGGGGCCGTGGCCTAGCCCTATTTGTGTGGAATCTGAGAACAGATATTCCCGAACCCTTTGAAAACAATGGGGCCAAGGGAAACATCTTCCAATAAAAATGAGAAAGAAGCTTACTGAGAAACTTCTTTCTGATCTGTGAGTTCATCTCACAGAGTTACAATCTCTGCCTCAAGAAGCAGTTTGCTAACACTCTTTTCGTGGAATCTGCAAAGTGATATTTGGGAGCCTATAGGGGCCCATGGTGATAAAGGAAATATCCTCACATAATAACTAAAGAGAAGCTTTCTGAGAAACTGCATTACCATGTGTGAATGCAACTCACAAAGTTACACGTTTCTCTTCAGTTATCAGTTTGTTAGCACAGTTTTCTGGAAATCTGCAATTAGATACTTCATAGCGCAATGAACATTACAGTGACAAAGGAAATATCCACAGTGAAAACTAGAAGGAAGCTTTCTTAGAAACTTCTTGTTGATGTGTGAATTCATCTCACAGAGTTACACTTATGTTTCGTGGAACAGTCCATTAACACTGTCTTTGGAGAAACTGAGAAGGGTTTCTTTGGACCACAATGAGGCCTACGCTGATAAAGGAAATTTCATCCGTTCAAAACGTGAAAGAAGCTTTCTGAGAAACTTCTTTCTGATCTGTGAGTTCATCTCACAGAGTTACAATCTCTGCCTCAAGAAGCAGTTTGCTAACACTCTTTTCGTGGAATCTGCAAAGTGATATTTGGCAGCCTATTGGGGCCCATGGTGATAAAGGAAATATCCTCACATAATAACTAAAGAGAAGCATTCTGAGAAACTGCATTGCCATGTGTGAATGCAACTCACAGAGTTACACGTTTCTCTTCAGTGATCAGTTTGTTAGCATAGTTTTCTGGAGATCTGCAATTAGATACTTCATAGCGCAATGAACATTACAGTGACAAAGGAAATATCCAGAGATGAAAACTAGAAAGAAGCTTTCATAGAAACTTCTTGGTGATGTGTGAATTCATCTCACAGAGTTACACTTATGTTTCGTGGAGCAGTCCATTAACACTGTCTTTGGGGAAACTGAGAAGAGCTTCTTTGGATCACATTGAGGCCTACGCTGATAAAGGAAATTTCATCCGTTCAAATCGTGAAAGAAGCTTTCTGAGAAACTTCTTTCTGATCTGTGAGTTCATCTCACAGAGTTACAACTTCTGCCTCAAGAAGAAGTTTGCTAACACTCTTCTCGTCTAATCTGCAAAGTGATATTTGGGAGCCTATAGGGGCCCATGGTGATAAAGGAAATGTCCTCACATAATAACTAAAGAGAAGCTTTCTGAGAAACTGCATTACCATGTGTGAATGCAACTCACAAAGTTACACGTTTCTCTTCAGTGATCAGTTTGTTAACACAGTTTTCTGGAGATCTGCAATTAGATACTTCATAGCGCAATGAACATTACAGTGACAAAGGAAATATCCAGATGAAAAGTAGAAAGAAACTTTCTTAGAAACTTCTTGGTGATGTGTGAATTCATCTCACAGAGTTACACTTATGTTTCGTGTAGCAGTCCATTAACACTGTCTTTGGGGAAACTGAGAAGAGCTTCTTTGGATCACATTGAGGCCTACGCTGATAAAGGAAATTTCATCCGTTCAAAACGTGAAAGAAGCTTTCTGAGAAACTTCTTTCTGATCTGTGAGTTCATCTCACAGAGTTACAATCTCTGCCTCAAGAAGCAGTTTGCTAACACTCTTTTCGTGGAATCTGCAAAGTGATATTTGGGAGCCTCTAGGGGCCCATGGTGATAAAGGAAATATCCTCACATAATAACTAAAGAGAAGCTTTCTGAGAAACTGCATTACCATGTGTGAATGCAACTCACAAAGTTACACGTTTCTCTTCAGTTATCAGTTTGTTAGCACAGTTTTCTGGAAATCTGCAATTAGATACTTCATAGCGCAATGAACATTACAGTGACAAAGGAAATATCCACAGTGAAAACTAGAAGGAAGCTTTCTTAGAAACTTCTTGTTGATGTGTGAATTCATCTCACAGAGTTACACTTATGTTTCGTGGAACAGTCCATTAACACTGTCTTTGGGGAAACTGAGAAGGGCTTCTTTGGACCACATTGAGGCCTACGCTGATAAAGGAAATTTCATCCGTTCAAAACGTGAAAGAAGCTTTCTGAGAAACTTCTTTCTGATCTGTGAGTTCATCTCACAGAGTTACAACCTCTACCTCAAGAAGAAGTTTGCTAACACTCTTCTCGTCTAATCTGCAAAGTGATATTTGGGAGCCTATAGGGGCCCATGGTGATAAAGGAAATGTCCTCACATAATAACTAAAGAGAAGCTTTCTGAGAAACTGCATTACCATGTGTGAATGCAACTCACAAAGTTACACGTTCCTCTTCAGTGATCAGTTTGTTAGCACAGTTTTCTGGAAATCTGCAATTAGATACTTCATAGCGCAATGAACATTACAGTGACAAAGGAAATATCCACAGTGAAAACTAGAAGGAAGCATTCTTAGAAACTTCTTGTTGATGTGTGAATTCATCTCACAGAGTTACACTTATGTTTCGTGGAACAGTCCATTAACACTCTCTTTGGGGAAACTGAGAAGGGCTTTTTTGGACCACATTGAGGCCTACGCTGATAAAGGAAATTTCATCCGTTCAAAACGTGAAAGAAGCTTTCTGAGAAACTTCTTTCTGATCTGTGAGTTCATCTCACAGAGTTACAACCTCTGCCTCAAGAAGAAGTTTGCTAACACTCTTCTCGTGTAATCTGCAAAGTGATATTTGGGAGCCTATAGGGGCCCATGGTGATAAAGGAAATGTCCTCACATAATAACTAAAGAGAAGCTTTCTGAGAAACTGCATTACCATGTGTGAATGCAACTCACAGAGTTACACGTTTCTCTTCAGTGATCAGTTTGTTAGCATAGTTTTCTGGAGATCTGCAATTAGATACTTCATAGCGCAATGAACATTACAGTGACAAAGGAAATATCCAGATGAAAACTAGAAAGAAGCTTTCTTAGAAACTTCTTGGTGATGTGTGAATTCTTCTCACAGAGTTACACTTATGTTTCGTGGAGCAGTCCATTAACACTGTCTTTGGGGAAACTGAGAAGAGCTTCTTTGGATCACATTGAGGCCTACGCTGATAAAGGAAATTTCATCCGTTCAAAACGTGAAAGAAGCTTTCTGAGAAACTTCTTTCTGATCTGTGAGTTCATCTCACAGAGTTACAATCTCTGCCTCAAGAAGCAGTTTGCTAACACTCTTTTCGTGGAATCTGCAAAGTGATATTTGGGAGCCTATAGGGGCCCATGGTGATAAAGGAAATATCCTCACATAATAACTAAAGAGAAACTTTCTGAGAAACTGCATTGCCATGTGTGAATGCAACTCACAGAGTTACACGTTTCTCTTCAGTGATCAGTTTGTTAGCACAGTTTTCTGGAAATCTGCAGTTAGATACTTCATAGCGCAATGAACATTACAGTGACAAAGGAAATATCCACAGTGAAAACTAGAAGGAAGCTTTCTTAGAAACTTCTTGTTGATGTGTGAATTCATCTCAGAGAGTTACACTTATGTTTCGTGGAACAGTCCATTAACACTGTCTTTGGGGAAACTGAGAAGGGCTTCTTTGGACCACATTGAGGCGTACGCTGATAAAGGAAATTTCATCCGTTCAAAACGTGAAAGAAGCTTTCTGAGAAACTTCTTTCTGATCTGTGAGTTCATCTCACAGAGTTACAACCTCTGCCTCAAGAAGAAGTTTGCTAACACTCTTCTCGTGGAATCTGCAAAGTGATATTTGGGAGACTATAGGGGCCCATGGTGATAAAGGAAATATCCTCACATAATAACTAAAGAGAAGCTTTCTGAGAAACTGCATTGCCATGTGTGAATGCAACTCACAGAGTTACACGTTTCTCTTCAGTGATCAGTTTGTTAGCACAGTTTTCTGGAAATCTGCAATTAGATACTTCATAGCGCAATGAACATTACAGTGACAAAGGAAATAGCCACAGTGAAAACTAGAAGGAAGCTTTCTTAGAAACTACTTGTTGATGTGTGAATTCATCTCACAGAGTTACACTTATGTTTCGTGGAACAGTCCATTAACACTGTCTTTGGGGAAACTGAGAAGGGCTTTTTGGACCACATTGAGGCCTTCGCTGATAAAGGAAATTTCATCCGTTCAAAACGTGAAAGAAGCTTTTTGAGAAACTTCTTTCTGATCTGTGAGTTCATCTCACAGAGTTCCAATCTCTGCCTCAAGAAGCAGTTTGCTAACACTCTTTTCGTGGAATCTGCAAAGTGATATTTGGGAGCCTATAGGGCCCCATGGTGATAAAGGAAATATCCTCACATAATAACTAAAGAGAAGCTTTCTGAGAAACTGCATTGCCATGTGTGAATGCAACTCACAGAGTTACACGTTTCTCTTCAGTGATCAGTTTGTTAGCACAGTTTTCTGGAAATCTGCAATTAGATACTTCATAGCGCAATGAACATTACAGTGACAAAGGAAATAGCCACAGTGAAAACTAGAAGGAAGCTTTCTTAGAAACTTCTTGTTGATGTGTGAATTCATCTCACAGAGTTACACTTATGTTTCGTGGAACAGTCCATTAACACTGTCTTTGGGGACACTGAGAAGGGCTTTTTGGACCACATTGAGGCCTACGCTGATAAAGGAAATTTCATCCGTTCAAAACGTGAAAGAAGCTTTCTGAGAAACTTCTTTCTGATCTGTGAGTTCATCTCACAGAGTTCTAATCTCTGCCTCAAGAAGCAGTTTGCTAACACCCTTTTCGTGGAATCTGCAAAGTGATATTTGGGAGCCTATAGGGCCCCATGGTGATAAAGGAAATATCCTCACATAATAACTAAAGAGAAGCTTTCTGAGAAACTGCATTGCCATGTGTGAATGCAGCTCACAGAGTTACACGTTTCTCTTCAGTGATCAGTTTGTTAGCACAGTTTTCTGGAAATCTGCAATTAGATACTTCATAGCGCAATGAACATTACAGTGACAAAGGAAATATCCCCAGTGAAAACTAGAAGGAAGCTTTCTTAGAAACTTCTTGTTGATGTGTGAATTCATCTCACACAGTTACACTTATGTTTCGTGGAGCAGTCCATTAACACTGTCTTTGTGGAAACTGAGAAGAGCTTCTTTGGATCACATTGAGGCCTACGCTGATAAAGGAAATTTCATCCGTTCAAAACGTGAAAGAAGCTTTCTGAGAAACTTCTTTCTGATCTGTGAGTTCATCTCACAGAGTTCCAATCTCTGCCTCAAGAAGCAGTTTGCTAACACTCTTTTCGTGGAATCTGCAAGTGATATTTGGGAGCCTATAGGGGCCCATGGTGATAAAGGAAATATCCTCACATAATAACTAAAGAGAAGCTTTCTGAGAAACTGCATTGCCATGTGTGAATGCAACTCACAGAGTTACACGTTTCTCTTCTGTGAGCAGTTTGCAAGCACAGTTTTCTGGAAATCTGCAATTAGATACTTCATAGCGCAATGAACATTACAGTGACAAAGGAAATAGCCACAGTGAAAACTAGAAGGAAGCTTTCTTAGAAACTTCTTGTTGATGTGTGAATTCATCTCACAGAGTTACACTTATGTTTCGTGGAAGTGTCCATTAACACTGTCTTTGGGGAAACTGAGAAGGGCTTCTTTGGACCACATTGAGGCCTACGCTGATAAAGGAAATTTCATCCGTTCAAAACGTGAAAGAAGCTTTCTGAGAAACTTCTTTCTGATCTGTGAGTTCATCTCACAGAGTTCCAATCTCTGCCTCAAGAAGCAGTTTGCTAACACCGTTTTCATGGAATCTGCAAAGTGATATTTGGGAGCCCATAGGGCCCCATGGTGATAAAGGAAATATCCTCACATAATAACTAAAGAGAAGCTTTCTGAGAAACTGCATTGCCATGTGTGAATGCAGCTCACAGAGTTACACGTTTCTCTTCAGTGATCAGTTTGTTAGCACAGTTTTCTGGAAATCTGCAATTAGATACTTCATAGCGCAATGAACATTACAGTGACAAAGGAAATATCCACAGTGAAAACTAGAAGGAAGCTTTCTTAGAAACTTCTTGTTGATGTGTGAATTCATCTCAGAGAGTTACACTTATGTTTCGTGGAATAGTCCATTAACACTGTCTTGGGGAAACTGAGAAGGGCTTCTTTGGACCACATTGAGGCCTACGCTGATAAAGGAAATTTCATCCGTTCAAAACGTGAAAGAAGCTTTCTGAGAAACTTCTTTCTGATCTGTGAGTTCATCTCACAGAGTTACAACCTCTGCCTCAAGAAGAAGTTTGCTAACACTCTTCTCGTGGAATCTGCAAAGTGATATTTGGGAGCCTATAGGGGCCCATGTTGATAAAGGAAATATCCTCACATAATAACTAAAGAGAAGCTTTCTGAGAAACTGCATTGCCATGTGTGAATGCAACTCACAGAGTTACACGTTTCTCTTCAGTGATCAGTTTGTTAGCACAGTTTTCTGGAAATCTGCAATTAGATACTTCATAGCGCAATGAACATTACAGTGACAAAGGAAATATGCACAGATGAAAACTAGAAAGAAGCTTTCTTAGAAACTTCTTGGTGATGTGTGAATTCATCTCACAGAGTTACACTTATGTTTCGTGGAGCAGTCCATTAACAGTGTCTTTGAGGAACCTGAGAAGGGCTTCTTTGGATCACATTGAGGCCTACGCTGATAAAGGAAATTTCATCCGTTCAAAACGTGAAAGAAATTTCTGAGAAACTTCTTTCTGATCTATGAGTTCACCTCACAGAGTTACAACCTCTGCCTCAAGAAGAAGTTTGCCAACACTCTTCTCGTGGAATCTGCAAAGTGATATTTGGGAGCCTATTGGGGCCCATGGTGATAAAGGAAATATCCTCACATAATAAATAAAGAGAAGCTTTCTGGGAAACTGCATTACCATGTGTGAATGCAACTCACAGAGTTACAGGTTACTCTTCAATGATCAGTTTGTAAGCACAGTTTTCTGGAGATCTGCAATTAGATACTTCAAAGCGCAATGAACATTACAGTGACAAAGGAAATATCCAGATGAAAACTAGAAAGAAGCTTTCTTAGAAACTTCTTTTTGATGTGTGAATTCATCTCACAGAGTTACACTTATGTTTCGTGGAGTAGTCCATTAACACTGTCTTTGGGGAAACTGAGAAGGGCTTCTTTGGATCACATTGAGGCCTACGCTGATAAAGGAAATTTCATCCGTTCAAAACGTGAAAGAAGCTTTCTGAGAAACTTCTTTCTGATCTGTGAGTTCATCTCACAGTGTTACAATCTCTGCCTCAAGAAGCAGTTTGCTAACACTCTTTTCGTGGAATCTGCAAAGTGATATTTGGGAGCCTATAGGCTCCCATGGTGATAAAGGAAATATCCTCACATAATAACTAAAGAGAAGCTTTCTGAGAAACTGCATTGACATGTGTGAATGCAACTCACAGAGTTACACGTTTCTCTTCAGTGATCAGTTTGTTAGCACAGTTTTCCGGAAATCTGCAATAAGATAATTCATAGCGCAATGGACATTACAGTGACAAAGGAATTATCCACAGTGAAAACTAGAAGGAAGCTTTCTTAGAAACTTCTTGTTGATGTGTGAATTCATCTCACAGAGTTACACTTATGTTTCGTGGAACAGTCCATTAACACTGTCTTTGGGGAAACTGAGAAGGGCTTCTTTGGATCACATTGAGGCCTACGCTGATAAAGGAAATTTCATCCGTTCAAAACGTAAAAGAAGCTTTCTGAGAAACTTCTTTCTGATCTGTGAGTTCATCTCACAGAGTTACAACCTCTGCCTCAAGAAGAAGTTTGCTAAAACTCTTCTCGTGGAATCTGCAAAGTGATATTTGGGCGCCTATAGGGGCCCATGTTGATAAAGGAAATATCCTCACATAATAACTAAAGAGAAGATTTCTGAGAAACTGCATTGCCATGTGTGAATGCAACTCACAGAGTTACACGTTTCTCTTCAGTGATCAGTGTGTTAGCACAGTTTTCTGGAGATCTGCAATTAAATACTTCATAGCGCAATGAACATTACAGTGACAAAGGAAATATCCACAGATTAAAAGTAGAAAGAAGCTTTCTTTGAAACTTCTTGGTGATGTGTGAATTCATCTCACAGAGTTACACTTATATTTCGTGGAGCAGTCCATTAACACTGTCTTTGGGGAAACTGAGAAGGGCTTCTTTGGATCATATTGAGGCCTACGCTGATAAAGGAAATTTCATCCGCTCAAAACGTGAAAGAAGCTTTCTGAGAACCTTCTCTCTGATCTGTGAGTTCATCACCAGAGTTACAACCTCTGCCTCAAGAAGAAGTTTGCAAACACTCTTCTCGTGGAATCTGCAAAGTGATATTTGGGAGCCTATAGGGGCCCTTGGTGATAAAGGAAATATCCTCACATAATAACTAAAGAGAAGCTTTCTGAGAAACTGCATTGCCATGTGTGAATGCAACTCACAGAGTTACGCCATTGTTTTTTGCAGCCGTTTCTTAGGACTGTTTCCGTGGATTCTGAGAAGTGATATTTCAGATAGCTTTGAAGAATAGAAGGAAAAAGAAATATCCTCCAAGAGAAAGCAGAACCAAGCTTTCTGAGAAACTGCTTTGTGATATGTGAATTCATTTCACAGTGTTCTATCACCCTTTCTCGGGGGAGTTTCCAGGAACTCATTTGAGGAATCTCAGATGTGATGTCTTGGATATCGTTGAATCGCATGCTGAATAAGGAACTATCCTCAGAGAAACCTGCAGAGAAGCCTTCTACGAAACTTCTTTGTTGTGGGTGATTTCAGCCCACAGATGTCCATCATTATTTCCACTGAGAAACTTGCTAGCAGAGTTTTCGCAGAATCTGCAATAGGACACACGGTGGCGCTCCAAGACCACAAATAACCTCGTCTTACTAAAGAAAGAAGCTTTCTGAGAAACCGCTTTGTGATGTGTGAATTCAACTCACTAAGTTGCAGCTGTATTTCGTGGGGCCGTGGCCTAGCCCTATTTGTGTGGAATCTGAGAACAGATAATCCCGATCCCTTTGAAAACAATGGGGCCAATGGAAACATCTTCCAGTAAAAATGAGAAAGAAGCTTACTGAGAAACTTCTTTCTGATCTGTGGGTTCATCTCACAGAGTTACAACCTCTGCCTCAAGAAGAAATTTGCTAACACTCTTCTCGTGGAATCTGCAAAGTGATGTTTGGGAGCCTATTGGGACCCATGGTGATAAAGGAAATATCCTCACATAATAACTAAAGAGAAGCTTTCTGAGAAACTGCATTGCCATGTGTGAATGCAACTCACAGAGTTACACGTTTCTCTTCAGTGATCAGTTTGTTAGCACAGTTTTCTGGAGATCTGCAATTAGATACTTCATAGCGCAATGAACATTACAGTGACAAAGGAAATATCCACAGATGAAAACTAGAAAGAAGCTTTCTTAGAAACTTCTTGGTGATGTGTGAATTCATCTCACAGAGTTACACTTATGTTTCGTGGAGCAGTCCATTAACACTGTCTTTGGGGAAACTGTGAAGGGCTTCTTTGGATCACATTGAGGCCTACGCTGATAAAGGAAATTTCATCCTTTCAAAACTTGAAAGAAATTTCTGAGAAACTTCTTTCTGATCTATGAGTTCATCTCACAGAGTTACAACCTCTGCCTCAAGAAGAAGTTTGCTAACACTCTTCTCGTGGAATCTGCAAAGTGATATTTGG
The DNA here is from genome assembly GCF_007565055.1 of Rhinopithecus roxellana. NCBI lineage: Eukaryota > Metazoa > Chordata > Mammalia > Primates > Cercopithecidae > Rhinopithecus > Rhinopithecus roxellana. The sequence continues at coordinate 51,501 of NW_022141811.1, read as the reverse complement.
GAGCCTATTGGGACCCATGGTGATAAAGGAAATATCCTCACATAATAACTAAAGAGAAGCTTTCTGAGAAACTGCATTGCCATGTGTGAATGCAACTCACAGAGTTACACGTTTCTCTTCAGTGATCAGTTTGTTAGCACAGTTTTCTGGAGATCTGCAATTAGATACTTCATAGCGCAATGAACATTACAGTGACAAAGGAAATATCCAGAGATGAAAACTAGAAAGAAGCTTTCATAGAAACTTCTTGGTGATGTGTGAATCATCTCACAGAGTTACACTTATGTTTCGTGGAGCAGTCCATTAACACTGTCTTTGGGGAAACTGAGAAGGGCTTCTTTGGATCACATTGAGGCCTACGCTGATAAAGGAAATTTCATCCGTTCAAAACGTGAAAGAAGCTTTCTGAGAAACTTCTTTCTGATCTGTGAGTTCATCTCACAGAGTTACAACCTCTGCCTCAAGAAGAAGTTTGCTAACACTCTTTTCGTGGAATCTGCAAAGTGATATTTGGGAGCCTATAGGGGCCCATGGTGATAAAGGAAATGTCCTCACATAATAACTAAAGAGAAGCTTTCTGAGAAACTGCATTACCATGTGTGAATGCAACTCACAAAGTTACACGTTTCTCTTCAGTGATCAGTTTGTTAGCATAGTTTTCTGGAGATCTGCAATTAGATACTTCATAGCGCAATGAACATTACAGTGACAAAGGAAATATCCAGAGATGAAAACTAGAAAGAAGCTTTCATAGAAACTTCTTGGTGATGTTTGAATCATCTCACAGAGTTACACTTATGTTTCGTGGAGCAGTCCATTAACACTGTCTTTGGGGAAACTGAGAAGGGCTTCTTTGGATCACATTGAGGCCTACGCTGATAAAGGAAATTTCATCCGTTCAAAACGTGAAAGAAGCTTTCTGAGAAACTTCTTTCTGATCTGTGAGTTCATCTCACAGAGTTCCAATCTCTGCCTCAAGAAGCAGTTTGCTAACACTCTTTTCGTGGAATCTGCAAAGTGATATTTGGGAGCCTATAGGGGCCCATGGTGATAAAGGAAATATCCTCACATAATAACTAAAGAGAAGCTTTCTGAGAAACTGCATTACCATATGTGAATGCAACTCACAAAGTTACACGTTTCTCTTCAGTTATCAGTTTGTTAGCACAGTTTTCTGGAAATCTGCAATTAGATACTTCATAGCGCAATGAACATTACAGTGACAAAGGAAATATCCACAGTGAAAAATAGAAGGAAGCTTTCTTAGAAACTTCTTGTTGTTGTGTGAATTCATCTTACAGAGTTACACTTATGTTTCGTGGAACAGTCCATTAACACTGTCTTTGGGGAAACTGAGAAGGGCTTCTCTGGACCACATTGAGGCCTACGCTGATAAAGGAAATTTCATCCGTTCAAAACCTGAAAGAAGCTTTCTGAGAAACTTCTTTCTGATCTGTGAGTTCATCTCACCGAGTTCCAATCTCTGCCTCAAGAAGCAGTTTGCTAACACTCTTTTCGTGGAATCTGCAAAGTGATATTTGGGAGCCTATAGGGGCCCATGGTGATAAAGGAAATATCCTCACATAATAACTAAAGAGAAGCTTTCTGAGAAACTGCATTGCCATGTGTGAATGCAACTCACAGAGTTACGCCATTGTTTTTTGCAGCCGTTTCTTAGGACTGTTTCCGTGGATTCCGAGAAGTGATATTTCAGATAGCTTTGAAGAATAGAAGGAAAAAGAAATATCCTCCAAGAGAAAGCAGAACCAAGCTTTCTGAGAAACTGCTTTGTGATATGTGAATTCATTTCACAGTGTTCTATCACCCTTTCTCGGGGGAGTTTCCTAGCACTCATTTGAGGAATCTCAGATGTGATGTCTTGGATATCGTTGAATCGCATGCTGAATTAGGAACTATCCTCAGAGAAACCTGCAGAGAAGCCTTCTCAGAAACTTCTTTGTTGTGGGTGATTTCAGCCCACAGATGTCCATCATTGTTTCCACTGAGAAACTTGCTAGGAGAGTTTTCGCAGAATCTGCAATAGGACACACGGTGGCGCTCCAAGACCACAAATAACTTCGTCTTACTAAAGAAAGAAGCTTTCTGAGAAACCGCTTTGTGATGTGTGAATTCAACTCACTAAGTTGCAGCTGTATTTCGTGGGGCCGTGGCCTAGCCCTATTTGTGTGGAATCTGAGAACAGATATTAACGAACCCTTTGAAAACAATGGGGCCAAGGGAAACATCTTCCAATAAAAATGAGAAAGAAGCTTACTGAGAAACTTCTTTCTGATCTGTGAGTTCATCTCACAGAGTTACAATCTCTGCCTCAAGAAGCAGTTTGCTAATACTCTTTTCGTGGAATCTGCAAAGTGATATTTGGCAGCCTATTGGGGCCCATGGTGATAAAGGAAATATCCTCACATAATAACTAAAGAGAAGCATTCTGAGAAACTGCATTGCCATGTGTGAATGCAACTCACAGAGTTACACGTTTCTCTTCAGTGATCAGTTTGTTAGCATAGTTTTCTGGAGATCTGCAATTAGATACTTCATAGCGCAATGAACATTACAGTGACAAAGGAAATATCCAGAGATGAAAACTAGAAAGAAGCTTTCATAGAAACTTCTTGGTGATGTGTGAATTCATCTCACAGAGTTACACTTATGTTTCGTGGAGCAGTCCATTAACACTGTCTTTGGGGAAACTGAGAAGGGCTTCTTTGGATCACATTGAGGCCTACGCTGATAAAGGAAATTTCATCCGTTCTAAACGTGAAAGAAGCTTTCTGAGAAACTTCTTTCTGATCTGTGAGTTCATCTCACAGAGTTACAACCTCTGCCTCAAGAAGAAGTTTGCTAACACTCTTCTTGTCTAATCTGCAAAGTGATATTTGGGAGCCTATAGGGGCCCATGGTGATAAAGGAAATGTCCTCACATAATAACTAAAGAGAAGCTTTCTGAGAAACTGCATTACCATGTGTGAATGCAACTCACAAAGTTACACGTTTCTCTTCAGTGATCAGTTTGTTAACACAGTTTTCTGGAGATCTGCAATTAGATACTTCATAGCGCAATGAACATTACAGTGACAAAGGAAATATCCAGATGAAAACTAGAAAGAAGCTTTCTTAGAAACTTCTTGGTGATGTGTGAATTCATCTCACAGAATTACACTTATGTTTCGTGGAGCAGTCCATTAACACTGTCTTTGGGGAAACTGAGAAGAGCTTCTTTGGATCACATTGAGGCCTACGCTGATAAAGGAAATTTCATCCGTTCAAAACGTGAAAGAAGCTTTCTGAGAAACTTCTTTCTGATCTGTGAGTTCATCTCACAGAGTTCCAGTCTCTGCCTCAAGAAGAAGTTTGCTAACACTCTTCTCGTGTAATCTGCAAAGTGATATTTGGGAGCCTATAGGGGCCCATGGTGATAAAGGAAATGTCCTCACATAATAACTAAAGAGAAGCTTTCTGAGAAACTGCATTACCATGTGTGAATGCAACTCACAGAGTTACACGTTTCTCTTCAGTGATCAGTTTGTTAGCATAGTTTTCTGGAGATCTGCAATTAGATACTTCATAGCGCAATGAACATTACAGTGACAAAGGAAATATCCAGATGAAAACTAGAAAGAAGCTTTCTTAGAAACTTCTTGGTGATGTGTGAATTCATTCTCACAGAGTTACACTTATGTTTCGTGGAGCAGTCCATTAACACTGTCTTTGGGGAAACTGAGAAGAGCTTCTTTGGATCACATTGAGGCCTACGCTGATAAAGGAAATTTCATCCATTCAAAACGTGAAAGAAGCTTTCTGAGAAACTTCTTTCTGATCTGTGAGTTCATCTCACCGAGTTCCAATCTCTGCCTCAAGAAGCAGTTTGCTAACACTCTTTTCGTTGAATCTGCAAAGTGATATTTGGGAGCCTATAGGGGCCCATGGTGATAAAGGAAATATCCTCACATAATAACTAAAGAGAAGCTTTCTGAGAAACTGCATTGCCATGTGTGAATGCAACTCACAGAGTTACGCCATTGTTTTTTGCAGCCGTTTCTTAGGACTGTTTCCGTGGATTCCGAGAAGTGATATTTCAGATAGCTTTGAAGAATAGAAGGAAAAAGAAATATCCTCCAAGAGAAAGCAGAACCAAGCTTTCTGAGAAACTGCTTTGTGATATGTGAATTCATTTCACAGTGTTCTATCACCCTTTCTCGGGGGAGTTTCCTAGCACTCATTTGAGGAATCTCAGATGTGATGTCTTGGATATCGTTGAATCGCATGCTGAATAAGGAACTATCCTCAGAGAAACCTGCAGAGAAGCCTTCTCAGAAACTTCTTTGTTGTGGGTGATTTCAGCCCACAGATGTCCATCATTGTTTCCACTGAGAAACTTGCTAGGAGAGTTTTCGCAGAATCTGCAATAGGACACACGGTGGCGCTCCAACACCACAAATAACTTCGTCTTACTAAAGAAAGAAGCTTTCTGAGAAACCGCTTTGTGATGTGTGAATTCAACTCACTAAGTTGCAGCTGTATTTCGTGGGGCCGTGGCCTAGCCCTATTTGTGTGGAATCTGAGAACAGATATTAACGAACCCTTTGAAAACAATGGGGCCAAGGGAAACATCTTCCAATAAAAATGAGAAAGAAGCTTACTGAGAAACTTCTTTCTGATCTGTGAGTTCATCTCACAGAGTTACAATCTCTGCCTCAAGAAGCAGTTTGCTAACACTCTTTTCGTGGAATCTGCAAAGTGATATTTGGCAGCCTATTGGGGCCCATGGTGATAAAGGAAATATCCTCACATAATAACTAAAGAGAAGCATTCTGAGAAACTGCATTGCCATGTGTGAATGCAACTCACAGAGTTACACGTTTCTCTTCAGTGATCAGTTTGTTAGCATAGTTTTCTGGAGATCTGCAATTAGATACTTCATAGCGCAATGAACATTACAGTGACAAAGGAAATATCCAGAGATGAAAACTAGAAAGAAGCTTTCATAGAAACTTCTTGGTGATGTGTGAATTCATCTCACAGAGTTACACTTATGTTTCGTGGAGCAGTCCATTAACACTGTCTTTGGGGAAACTGAGAAGGGCTTCTTTGGATCACATTGAGGCCTACGCTGATAAAGGAAATTTCATCCGTTCTAAACGTGAAAGAAGCTTTCTGAGAAACTTCTTTCTGATCTGTGAGTTCATCTCACAGAGTTACAACCTCTGCCTCAAGAAGAAGTTTGCTAACACTCTTCTTGTCTAATCTGCAAAGTGATATTTGGGAGCCTATAGGGGCCCATGGTGATAAAGGAAATGTCCTCACATAATAACTAAAGAGAAGCTTTCTGAGAAACTGCATTACCATGTGTGAATGCAACTCACAAAGTTACACGTTTCTCTTCAGTGATCAGTTTGTTAACACAGTTTTCTGGAGATCTGCAATTAGATACTTCATAGCGCAATGAACATTACAGTGACAAAGGAAATATCCAGATGAAAACTAGAAAGAAGCTTTCTTAGAAACTTCTTGGTGATGTGTGAATTCATCTCACAGAGTTACACTTATGTTTCGTGGAGCAGTCCATTAACACTGTCTTTGGGGAAACTGAGAAGAGCTTCTTTGGATCACATTGAGGCCTACGCTGATAAAGGAAATTTCATCCGTTCAAAACGTGAAAGAAGCTTTCTGAGAAACTTCTTTCTGATCTGTTAGTTCCTCTCACAGAGTTCCAGTCTCTGGCTCAAGAAGCAGTTTGCTAACACTCTTTTCGTGGAATCTGCAAAGTGATATTTGGGAGCCTATAGGGGCCCATGGTGATAAAGGAAATATCCTCACATAATAACTAAAGAGAAGCTTTCTGAGAAACTGCATTACCATGTGTGAATGCAACTCACAAAGTTACACGTTTCTCTTCAGTTATCAGTTTGTTAGCACAGTTTTCTGGAAATCTGCAATTAGATACTTCATAGCGCAATGAACATTACCGTGACAAAGGAAATATCCACAGTGAAAACTAGAAGGAAGCTTTCTTAGAAACTTCTTGTTGATGTGTGAATTCATCTCACAGAGTTACACTTATGTTTCGTGGAACAGTCCATTAACACTGTCTTTGGGGAAACTGAGAAGGGCTTCTTTGGACCACATTGAGGCCTACGCTGATAAAGGAAATTTCATCCGTTCAAAACGTGAAAGAAGCTTTCTGAGAAACTTCTTTCTGATCTGTGAGTTCATCTCACAGAGTTACAACCTCTGCCTCAAGAAGAAGTTTGCTAACACTCTTCTCGTCTAATCTGCAAAGTGATATTTGGGAGCCTATAGGGGCCCATGGTGATAAAGGAAATGTCCTCACATAATAACTAAAGAGAAGCTTTCTGAGAAACTGCATTACCATGTGTGAATGCAACTCACAGAGTTACACGTTTCTCTTCAGTGATCAGTTTGTTAGCACTAGTTTTCTGGAGATCTGCAATTAGATACTTCATAGCGCAATGAACATTACAGTGACAAAGGAAATATCCAGATGAAAACTAGAAGGAAGCTTTCTTAGAAACTTCTTGGTGATGTGTGAATTCATCTCACAGAGTTACACTTATGTTTCGTGGAGCAGTCCATTAACACTGTCTTTGGGGAAACTGAGAAGAGCTTCTTTGGATCACATTGAGGCCTACGCTGATAAAGGAAATTTCATCCGTTCAAACGTGAAAGAAGCTTTCTTGAGAAACTTCTTTCTGATCTGTGAGTTCATCTCACCGAGTTCCATATCTTCCTCCACAGAACAGTAATTGCTAACACTCTTTTCGTGAAATCTCAAAGTGATATTTGGGAGCCTATAAGGAGGGGCCCATGGATGATAAGGAAATCTGCAAAGTGATATTTGGGAGCCTATAGGGGCCCATGGTGATAAAGGAAATATCCTCACATAATAACTAAAGAGAAGCTTCTGAGAAACTGCATTGCCATGTGTGAATGCAACTCACAGAGTTACGCCATTGTTTTTTGCAGCCGTTTCTTAGGACTGTTTCCGTGGATTCCGAGAAGTGATATTTCAGATAGCTTTGAAGAATAGAAGGAAAAAGAAATATCCTCCAAGAGAAAGCAGAACCAAGCTTTCTGAGAAACTGCTTTGTGATATGTGAATTCATTTCACAGTGTTTCTATCACCCTTTCTCGGGGGAGTTTCCTAGCACTCATTGAGGAATCTCAGATGTGATGTCTTGGATATCGTTGAAATCGCATGCTGAATAAGGAACTATCCTCAGAGAAACCTGCAGAGAAGCCTTCTCAGAAACTTCTTTGTTGTGGGTGATTTCAGCCCACAGATGTCCATCATTGTTTCCACTGAGAAACTTGCTAGGAGAGTTTTCGCAGAATCTGCAATAGGACACACGGTGGCGCTCCAAGACCACAAATAACTTCGTCTTACTAAAGAAAGAAGCTTTCTGAGAAACCGCTTTGTGATGTGTGAATTCAACTCACTAAGTTGCAGCTGTATTTCGTGGGGCCGTGGCCTAGCCCTATTTGTGTGGAATCTGAGAACAGATATTCCCGAACCCTTTGAAAACAATGGGGCCAAGGGAAACATCTTCCAATAAAAATGAGAAAGAAGCTTACTGAGAAACTTCTTTCTGATCTGTGAGTTCATCTCACAGAGTTACAATCTCTGCCTCAAGAAGCAGTTTGCTAACACTCTTTTCGTGGAATCTGCAAAGTGATATTTGGCAGCCTATTGGGGCCCATGGTGATAAAGGAAATATCCTCACATAATAACTAAAGAGAAGCATTCTGAGAAACTGCATTGCCATGTGTGAATGCAACTCACAGAGTTACACGTTTCTCTTCAGTGATCAGTTTGTTAGCATAGTTTTCTGGAGATCTGCAATTAGATACTTCATAGCGCAATGAACATTACAGTGACAAAGGAAATATCCAGAGATGAAAACTAGAAAGAAGCTTTCATAGAAACTTCTTGGTGATGTGTGAATTCATCTCACAGAGTTACACTTATGTTTCGTGGAGCAGTCCATTAACACTGTCTTTGGGGAAACTGAGAAGGGCTTCTTTGGATCACATTGAGGCCTACGCTGATAAAGGAAATTTCATCCGTTCAAAACGTGAAAGAAGCTTTCTGAGAAACTTCTTTCTGATCTGTGAGTTCATCTCACAGAGTTACAACCTCTGCCTCAAGAAGAAGTTTGCTAACACTCTTCTCGTCTAATCTGCAAAGTGATATTTGGGAGCCTATAGGGGCCCATGGTGATAAAGGAAATGTCCTCACATAATAACTAAAGAGAAGCTTTCTGAGAAACTGCATTACCATGTGTGAATGCAACTCACAGAGTTACACGTTTCTCTTCAGTGATCAGTTTGTTAGCACAGTTTTCTGGAAATCTGCAATTAGATACTTCATAGCGCAATGAACATTACAGTGACAAAGGAAATATCCAGATGAAAACTAGAAAGGAAGCTTTCTTAGAAACTTCTTGTTGATGTGTGAATTCATCTCACAGAGTTACACTTATGTTTCGTGGAGCAGTCCATTAACACTGTCTTTGGGGAAACTGAGAAGGAGCTTCTTTGGATCACATTGAGGCCTACGCTGATAAAGGAAATTTCATCCGTTCAAAACGTGAAAGAAGCTTTCTGAGAAACTTCTTTCTGATCTGTGAGTTCATCTCACAGAGTTACAACCTCTGCCTCAAGAAGAAGTTTGCTAACACTCTTCTCGTCTAATCTGCAAAGTGATATTTGGGAGCCTATAGGGGCCCTTGGTGATAAAGGAAATATCCTCACATAATAACTAAAGAGAAGCTTTCTGAGAAACTGCATTACCATATGTGAATGCAACTCACAAAGTTTCACGTTTCTCTTCAGTTATCAGTTTGTTAGCACAGTTTTCTGGAAATCTGCAATTAGATACTTCATAGCGCAATGAACATTACCGTGACAAAGGAATATCCACAGTGAAAACTAGAAGGAAGCTTTCTTAGAAACTTCTTGTTGATGTGTGAATTCATCTCACAGAGTTACACTTATGTTTCGTGGACAGTCCATTAACACTGTCTTTGGGGAAACTGAGAATGGCTTCTTTGGACCACATTGAGGCCTACGCTGATAAAGGAAATTTCATCCGTTCAAAACGTGAAAGAAGCTTTCTGAGAAACTTCTTTCTGATCTGTGAGTTCATCTCACAGAGTTACAAAACCTTCTGCCTCAAGAAGAAGTTTTGCTAACACTCTTCTCGTGTAATCTGCAAAGTGATATTTGGGAGCCTATAGGGGCCCATGGTGATAAAGGAAATGTCCTCACATAATAACTAAAGAGAAGCTTCTGAGAAACTGCATTACCATGTGTGAATGCAACTCACAGAGTTACACGTTTCTCTTCAGTGATCAGTTTGTTAGCATAGTTTTCTGGAGATCTGCAATTAGATACTTCATAGCGCAATGAACATTACAGTGACAAAGGAAATATCCAGATGAAAACTAGAAAGAAGCTTTCTTAGAAACTTCTTGGTGATGTGTGAATTCTTCTCACAGAGTTACACTTATGTTTCGTGGAGCAGTCCATTAACACTGTCTTTGGGGGAAACTGAGAAGAGCTTCTTTGGATCACATTGAGGCCTACGCTGATAAAGGAAATTTCATCCGTTCAAAACGTGAAAGAAGCTTTCTGAGAAACTTCTTTCTGATCTTGAGTTCATCTCACCGAGTTCCAATCTCTGCCTCAAAGAGCAGTTTGCTAACACTCTTTTCGTGGAATCTGCAAAGTGATATTTGGGAGCCTATAGGGGCCCATGGTGATAAAGGAAATATCCTCACATAATAACTAAAGAGAAGCTTTCTGAGAACTGCATTGCCATGTGTGAATGCAAACTCACAGAGTTACGCCATTGTTTTTGCAGCCGTTTCTTAGGACTGTTTCCGTGGATTCCGAGAAGTGATATTTCAGATAGCTTTGAAGAATAGAAGGAAAAAGAAAATATCCTCCAAGAGAAAGCAGAACCAAGCTTTCTGAGAAAACTGCTTTGTGATATGTGAATTCATTTCACATTGTTCTATCACCCTTTCTCGGGGGAGTTTCCTAGCACTCATTTGAGGAATCTCAGATGTGATGTCTTGGATATCGGTGAATCGCATGCTGAATAAGGAACTATCCTCAGAGAAACCTGCAGAGAAGCCTTCTCAGAAACTTCTTTGTTGTGGGTGATTTCAGCCCACAGATGTCCATCATTGTTCCACTGAGAAACTTGCTAGGAGAGTTTTCACAGAATCTGCAATAGGACACACGGTGGCGCTCCAAGACCACAAATAACTTCGTCTTACTAAAGAAAGAAGCTTTCTGAGAAACCGCTTTGTGATGTGTGAATTCAACTCACTAAGTTGCAGCTGTATTTCGTGGGGCCGTGGCCTAGCCCTATTTGTGTGGAATCTGAGAACAGCTATTCCCGAACCCTTTGAAAACAATGGGGCCAAGGGAAACATCTTCCAATAAAAATGAGAAAGAAGCTTACTGAGAAACTTCTTTCTGATCTGTGAGTTCATCTCACAGAGTTACAATCTCTGCCTCAAGAAGCAGTTTGCTAACACTCTTTTCGTGGAATCTGCAAAGTGATATTTGGCAGCCTATTGGGGCCCATGGTGATAAAGGAAATATCCTCACATAATAACTAAAGAGAAGCATTCTGAGAAACTGCATTGCCATGTGTGAATGCAACTCACAGAGTTACACGTTTCTCTTCAGTGATCAGTTTGTTAGCATAGTTTTCTGGAGATCTGCAATTAGATACTTCATAGCGCAATGAACATTACAGTGACAAAGGAAATATCCAGAGATGAAAACTAGAAAGAAGCTTTCATAGAAACTTCTTGGTGATGTGTGAATTCATCTCACAGAGTTACACTTATGTTTCGTGGAGCAGTCCATTAACACTGTCTTTGGGGAAACTGAGAAGGGCTTCTTTGGATCACATTGAGGCCTACGCTGATAAAGGAAATTTCATCCGTTCAAAACGTGAAAGAAGCTTTCTGAGAAACTTCTTTCTGATCTGTGAGTTCATCTCACAGAGTTACAACCTCTGCCTCAAGAAGAAGTTTGCTAACACTCTTCTCGTCTAATCTGCAAAGTGATATTTGGGAGCCTATAGGGGCCCATGGTGATAAAGGAAATGTCCTCACATAATAACTAAAGAGAAGCTTTCTGAGAAACTGCATTACCATGTGTGAATGCAACTCACAAAGTTACACGTTTCTCTTCAGTGATCAGTTTGTTAGCACAGTTTTCTGGAGATCTGCAATTAGATACTTCATAGCGCAATGAACATTACAGTGACAAAGGAAATATCCAGATGAAAACTAGAAAGAAGCTTTCTTAGAAACTTCTTGGTGATGTGTGAATTCATCTCACAGAGTTACACTTATGTTTCGTGGAGCAGTCCATTAACACTGTCTTTGGGGAAACTGAGAAGAGGCTTCTTTGGATCACATTGAGGCCTACGCTGATAAAGGAAATTTCATCCGTTCAAAACGTGAAAGAAGCTTTCTGAGAAACTTCTTTCTGATCTGTGAGTTCATCTCACAGAGTTACAATCTCTGCCTCAAGAAGCAGTTTGCTAACACTCTTCTCGTGGAATCTGCAAAGTGATATTTGGGAGCCTATAGGGGCCCATGGTGATAAAGGAAATATCCTCACATAATAACTAAAGAGAAGCTTTCTGAGAAACTGCATTACCATGTGTGAATGCAACTCACAGAGTTACACGTTTCTCTTCAGTGATCAGTTTGTTAGCACAGTTTTCTGGAGATCTGCAATTAGATACTTCATAGCGCAATGAACATTACAGTGACAAAGGAAATATCCACAGATGAAAACTAGAAGAAGCTTTCTTAGAAACTTCTTGTTGATGTGTGAATTCATCTCACAGAGTTACACTTATGTTTCGTGGAGCAGTCCATTAACACTGTCTTTGGGGAAACTGAGAAGGGCTTCTTTGGATCACATTGAGGCCTACGCTGATAAAGGAAATTTCATCCGTTCAAAACGTGAAAGAAGCTTTCTGAGAAACTTCTTTCTGATCTGTGAGTTCATCTCACAGAGTTACAACCTCTGCCTCAAGAAGAAGTTTGCTAACACTCTTCTCGTCTAATCTGCAAAGTGATATTTGGGAGCCTATAGGGGCCCATGGTGATAAAGGAAATATCCTCACATAATAACTAAAGAGAAGCTTTCTGAGAAACTGCACTGCCATGTGTGAATGCAACTCACAGAGTTACGCCATTGTTTTTGCAGCCGTTTCTTAGGACTGTTTCCGTGGATTCCGAGAAGTGATATTTCAGATAGCTTTGAAGAATAGAAGGAGAAAGAAATCCTCCAAGAGAAAGCAGAACCAAGCTTTCTGAGAAACTGCTTTGTGATATGTGAATTCATTTCACAGTGTTCTATCACCCTTTCTCGGGGGAGTTTCCTAGCACTCATTTGAGGAATCTCAGATGTGATGTCTTGGATATCGTTGAATCGCATGCTGAATAAGGAACTATCCTCAGAGAAACCTGCAGAGAAGCCTTCTCAGAAACTTCTTTGTTGTGGGTGATTTCAGCCCACAGATGTCCATCATTGTTTCCACTGAGAAACTTGCTAGGAGAGTTTTCGCAGAATCTGCAATAGGACACACGGTGGCGCTCCAAGACCACAAATAACTTCGTCTTACTAAAGAAAGAAGCTTTCTGAGAAACCGCTTTGTGATGTGTGAATTCAACTCACTAAGTTGCAGCTGTATTTCGTGGGGCCGTGGCCTAGCCCTATTTGTGTGGAATCTGAGAACAGCTATTCCCGAACCCTTTGAAAACAATGGGGCCAAGGGAAACATCTTCCAATAAAAATGAGAAAGAAGCTTACTGAGAAACTTCTTTCTGATCTGTGAGTTCATCTCACAGAGTTACAATCTCTGCCTCAAGAAGCAGTTTGCTAACACTCTTTTCGTGGAATCTGCAAAGTGATATTTGGCAGCCTATTGGGGCCCATGGTGATAAAGGAAATATCCTCACATAATAACTAAAGAGAAGCATTCTGAGAAACTGCATTGCCATGTGTGAATGCAACTCACAGAGTTACACGTTTCTCTTCAGTGATCAGTTTGTTAGCATAGTTTTCTGGAGATCTGCAATTAGATACTTCATAGCGCAATGAACATTACAGTGACAAAGGAAATATCCAGAGATGAAAACTTGAAAGAAGCTTTCATAGAAACTTCTTGGTGATGTGTGAATTCATCTCACAGAGTTACACTTATGTTTCGTGGAGCAGTCCATTAACACTGTCTTTGGGGAAACTGAGAAGGGCTTCTTTGGATCACATTGAGGCCTACGCTGATAAAGGAAATTTCATCCGTTCGAAACGTGAAAGAAGCTTTCTGAGAAACTTCTTTCTGATCTGTGAGTTCATCTCACAGAGTTACAACCTCTGCCTCAAGAAGAAGTTTGCTAACACTCTTCTCGTCTAATCTGCAAAGTGATATTTGGGAGCCTATAGGGGCCCATGGTGATAAAGGAAATGTCCTCACATAATAACTAAAGAGAAGCTTTCTGAGAAACTGCATTACCATGTGTGAATGCAACTCACAGAGTTACACGTTTCTCTTCAGTGATCAGTTTGTTAGCACAGTTTTCTGGAAATCTGCAATTAGATACTTCATAGCGCAATGAACATTACAGTGACAAAGGAAATATCGACAGTGAAAACTAGAAGGAAGCTTTCTTAGAAACTTCTTGTTGATGTGTGAATTCATCTCACAGAGTTACACTTATGTTTCGTGGAGCAGTCCATTAACACTGTCTTTGGGGAAACTGAGAAGAGCTTCTTTGGATCACATTGAGGCCTACGCTGATAAAGGAAATTTCATCCGTTCAAAACGTGAAAGAAGCTTTCTGAGAAACTTCTTTCTGATCTGTGAGTTCATCTCACAGAGTTACAATCTCTGCCTCAAGAAGAAGTTTGCTAACACTCTTCTCGTCTAATCTGCAAAGTGATATTTGGGAGCCTATAGGGGCCCATGGTGATAAAGGAAATGTCCTCACATAATAACTAAAGAGAAGCTTTCTGAGAAACTGCATTACCATGTGTGAATGCAACTCACAAAGTTACACGTTTCTCTTCAGTGATCAGTTTGTTAGCACAGTTTTCTGGAGATCTGCAATTAGATACTTCATAGCGCAATGAACATTACAGTGACAAAGGAAATATCCACAGATGAAAACTAGAAGGAAGCTTTCTTAGAAACTTCTTGTTGATGTGTGAATTCATCTCACAGAGTTACACTTATGTTTCGTGGAGCAGTCCATTAACACTGTCTTTGGGGAAACTGAGAAGGGCTTCTTTGGATCACATTGAGGCCTACGCTGATAAAGGAAATTTCATCCGTTCAAAACGTGAAAGAAGCTTTCTGAGAAACTTCTTTCTGATCTGTGAGTTCATCTCACAGAGTTACAATCTCTGCCTCAAGAAGAAGTTTGCTAACACTCTTCTCGTCTAATCTGCAAAGTGATATTTGGGAGCCTATAGGGGCCCATGGTGATAAAGGAAATGTCCTCACATAATAACTAAAGAGAAGCTTTCTGAGAAACTGCATTACCATGTGTGAATGCAACTCACAGAGTTACACGTTTCTCTTCAGTGATCAGTTTGTTAGCACAGTTTTCTGGAAATCTGCAATTAGATACTTCATAGCGCAATGAACATTACAGTGACAAAGGAAATATCCACAGTGAAAACTAGAAGGAAGCTTTCTTAGAAACTTCTTGTTGATGTGTGAATTCATCTCACAGAGTTACACTTATGTTTCGTGGAACAGTCCATTAACACTGTCTTTGGGGAAACTGAGAAGGGCTTCTTTGGACCACATTGAGGCCTACGCTGATAAAGGAAATTTCATCCGTTCAAAACGTGAAAGAAGCTTTCTGAGAAACTTCTTTCTGATCTGTGAGTTCATCTCACAGAGTTACAACCTCTGCCTCAAGAAGAAGTTTGCTAACACTCTTCTCGTCTAATCTGCAAAGTGATATTTGGGAGCCTATAGGGGCCCATGGTGATAAAGGAAATATCCTCACATAATAACTAAAGAGAAGCTTTCTGAGAAACTGCACTGCCATGTGTGAATGCAACTCACAGAGTTACGCCATTGTTTTTGCAGCCGTTTCTTAGGACTGTTTCCGTGGATTCCGAGAAGTGATATTTCAGATAGCTTTGAAGAATAGAAGGAGAAAGAAATGTCCTCCAAGAGAAAGCAGAACCAAGCTTTCTGAGAAACTGCTTTGTGATATGTGAATTCATTTCACAGTGTTCTATCACCCTTTCTCGGGGGAGTTTCCTAGCACTCATTTGAGGAATCTCAGATGTGATGTCTTGGATATCGTTGAATCGCATGCTGAATAAGGAACTATCCTCAGAGAAACCTGCAGAGAAGCCTTCTCAGAAACTTCTTTGTTGTGGGTGATTTCAGCCCACAGATGTCCATCATTGTTTCCACTGAGAAACTTGCTAGGAGAGTTTTCGCAGAATCTGCAATAGGACACACGGTGGCGCTCCAAGACCACAAATAACTTCGTCTTACTAAAGAAAGAAGCTTTCTGAGAAACCGCTTTGTGATGTGTGAATTCAACTCACTAAGTTGCAGCTGTATTTCGTGGGGCCGTGGCCTAGCCCTATTTGTGTGGAATCTGAGAACAGATATTCCCGAACCCTTTGAAAACAATGGGGCCAAGGGAAACATCTTCCAATAAAAATGAGAAAGAAGCTTACTGAGAAACTTCTTTCTGATCTGTGAGTTCATCTCACAGAGTTACAATCTCTGCCTCAAGAAGCAGTTTGCTAACACTCTTTTCGTGGAATCTGCAAAGTGATATTTGGCAGCCTATTGGGGCCCATGGTGATAAAGGAAATATACTCACATAATAACTAAAGAGAAGCATTCTGAGAAACTGCATTGCCATGTGTGAATGCAACTCACAGAGTTACACGTTTCTCTTCAGTGATCAGTTTGTTAGCATAGTTTTCTGGAGATCTGCAATTAGATACTTCATAGCGCAATGAACATTACAGTGACAAAGGAAATATCCAGAGATGAAAACTTGAAAGAAGCTTTCATAGAAACTTCTTGGTGATGTGTGAATTCATCTCACAGAGTTACACTTATGTTTCGTGGAGCAGTCCATTAACACTGTCTTTGGGGAAACTGAGAAGGGCTTCTTTGGATCACATTGAGGCCTACGCTGATAAAGGAAATTTCATCCGTTCAAAACGTGAAAGAAGCTTTCTGAGAAACTTCTTTCTGATCTGTGAGTTCATCTCACAGAGTTACAGTCTCTACCTCAAGAAGAAGTTTGCTAACACTCTTCTCGTCTAATCTGCAAAGTGATATTTGGGAGCCTATAGGGGCCCATGGTGATAAAGGAAATGTCCTCACATAATAACTAAAGAGAAGCTTTCTGAGAAACTGCATTACCATGTGTGAATGCAACTCACAGAGTTACACGTTTCTCTTCAGTGATCAGTTTGTTAGCACAGTTTTCTGGAAATCTGCAATTAGATACTTCATAGCGCAATGAACATTACAGTGACAAAGGAAATATCGACAGTGAAAACTAGAAGGAAGCTTTCTTAGAAACTTCTTGTTGATGTGTGAATTCATCTCACAGAGTTACACTTATGTTTCGTGGAACAGTCCATTAACACTGTCTTTGTGGAAACAGAGAAGGGCTTCTTTGGACCACATTGAGGCCTACGCTGATAAAGGAAATTTCATCCGTTCAAAACGTGACAGAAGCTTTCTGAGAAACTTCTTTCTGATCTGTGAGTTCATCTCACAGAGTTACAACCTCTGCCTCAAGAAGAAGTTTGCTAACACTCTTCTCGTCTAATCCGCAAAGTGATATTTGGGAGCCTATAGGGGCCCATGGTGTTAAAGGAAATGTCCTCACATAATAACTAAAGAGAAGCTTTCTGAGAAACTGCATTACCATGTGTGAATGCAACTCACAGAGTTACACGTTTCTCTTCAGTGATCAGTTTGTTAGCACAGTTTTCTGGAAATCTGCATTTAGATACTTCAAAGCGCAATGAACATTACAGTGACAAAGGAAATATCCACAGTGACAACTAGAAGGAAGCTTTCTTAGAAACTTCTTGTTGATGTGTGAATTCATCTCACAGAGTTACACTTATGTTTCGTGGAACAGTCCATTAACACTGTCTTTGGGGAAACTGAGAAGGGCTTCTTTGGACCACATTGAGGCCTACGCTGATAAAGGAAATTTCATCCGTTCAAAACGTGAAAGAAGCTTTCTGAGAAACTTCTTTCTGATCTGTGAGTTCATCTCACAGAGTTACAACCTCTGCCTCAAGAAGAAGTTTGCTAACACTCTTCTCGTCTAATCTGCAAAGTGATATTTGGGAGCCTATAGGGTCCCATGGTGATAAAGGAAATGTCCTCACATAATAACTAAAGAGAAGCTTTCTGAGAAACTGCATTACCATGTGTGAATGCAACTCACAGAGTTACACGTTTCTCTTCAGTGATCAGTTTGTTAGCACAGTTTTCTGGAAATCTGCAATTAGATACTTCATAGCGCAATGAACATTACAGTGACAAAGGAAATATCGACAGTGAAAACTAGAAGGAAGCTTTCTTAGAAACTTCTTGTTGATGTGTGAATTCATCTCACAGAGTTACACTTATGTTTCGTGGAGCAGTCCATTAACACTGTCTTTGGGGAAACTGAGAAGAGCTTCTTTGGATCACATTGAGGCCTACGCTGATAAAGGAAATTTCATCCGTTCAAAACGTGAAAGAAGCTTTCTGAGAAACTTCTTTCTGATCTGTGAGTTCATCTCACAGAGTTACAATCTCTACCTCAAGAAGAAGTTTGCTAACACTCTTCTCGTCTAATCTGCAAAGTGATATTTGGGAGCCTATAGGGGCCCATGGTGATAAAGGAAATGTCCTCACATAATAACTAAAGAGAAGCTTTCTGAGAAACTGCATTACCATGTGTGAATGCAACTCACAGAGTTACACGTTTCTCTTCAGTGATCAGTTTGTTAGCACAGTTTTCTGGAAATCTGCAATTAGATACTTCATAGCGCAATGAACATTACAGTGACAAAGGAAATATCCACAGTGAAAACTAGAAGGAAGCTTTCTTAGAAACTTCTTGTTGATGTGTGAATTCATCTCACAGAGTTACACTTATGTTTCGTGGAACAGTCCATTAACACTGTCTTTGTGGAAACAGAGAAGGGCTTCTTTGGACCACATTGAGGCCTACGCTGATAAAGGAAATTTCATCCGTTCAAAACGTGAAAGAAGCTTTCTGAGAAACTTCTTTCTGATCTGTGAGTTCATCTCACAGAGTTACAGTCTCTACCTCAAGAAGAAGTTTGCTAACACTCTTCTCGTCTAATCTGCAAAGTGATATTTGGGAGCCTATAGGGTCCCATGGTGATAAAGGAAATGTCCTCACATAATAACTAAAGAGAAGCTTTCTGAGAAACTGCATTACCATGTGTGAATGCAACTCACAGAGTTACACGTTTCTCTTCAGTGATCAGTTTGTTAGCACAGTTTTCTGGAAATCTGCATTTAGATACTTCAAAGCGCAATGAACATTACAGTGACAAAGGAAATATCCACAGTGACAACTAGAAGGAAGCTTTCTTAGAAACTTCTTGTTGATGTGTGAATTCATCTCACAGAGTTACACTTATGTTTCGTGGAACAGTCCATTAACACTGTCTTTGGGGAAACTGAGAAGGGCTTCTTTGGATCACATTGAGGCCTACGCTGATAAAGGAAATTTCATCCGTTCAAAACGTGAAAGAAGCTTTCTGAGAAACTTCTTTCTGATCTGTGAGTTCATCTCACAGAGTTACAACCTCTGCCTCAAGAAGAAGTTTGCTAACACTCTTCTCGTCTAATCCGCAAAGTGATATTTGGGAGCCTATAGGGGCCCATGGTGTTAAAGGAAATGTCCTCACATAATAA
Source organism: Rhinopithecus roxellana (assembly GCF_007565055.1). Lineage (NCBI taxonomy): Eukaryota > Metazoa > Chordata > Mammalia > Primates > Cercopithecidae > Rhinopithecus > Rhinopithecus roxellana. The sequence goes on along the minus strand of NW_022141811.1, from coordinate 32,471 downwards.
CTAAAGAGAAGCTTTCTGAGAAACTGCATTACCATGTGTGAATGCAACTCACAAAGTTTCACGTTTCTCTTCAGTGATCAGTTTGTTAACACAGTTTTCTGGAGATCTGCAATTAGATACTTCATAGCGCAATGAACATTACAGTGACAAAGGAAATATCCAGATGAAAACTAGAAAGAAGCTTTCTTAGAAACTTCTTGGTGATGTGTGAATTCATCTCACAGAGTTACACTTATGTTTCGTGGAGCAGTCCATTAACACTGTCTTTGGGGAAACTGAGAAGAGCTTCTTTGGATCACATTGAGGCCTACGCTGATAAAGGAAATTTCATCCGTTCAAAACGTGAAAGAAGCTTTCTGAGAAACTTCTTTCTGATCTGTGAGTTCATCTCACAGAGTTACAATCTCTGCCTCAAGAAGCAGTTTGCTAACACTCTTTTCGTGGAATCTGCAAAGTGATATTTGGGAGCCTATAGGGGCCCATGGTGATAAAGGAAATATCCTCACATAATAACTAAAGAGAAGCTTTCTGAGAAACTGCATTACCATGTGTGAATGCAACTCACAAAGTTACACGTTTCTCTTCAGTGATCAGTTTGTTAGCACAGTTTTCTGGAAATCTGCAATTAGATACTTCATAGCGCAATGAACATTACAGTGACAAAGGAAATATCGACAGTGAAAACTAGAAGGAAGCTTTCTTAGAAACTTCTTGTTGATGTGTGAATTCATCTCACAGAGTTACACTTATGTTTCGTGGAACAGTCCATTAACACTGTCTTTGGGGAAACTGAGAAGGGCTTCTTTGGACCACATTGAGGCCTACGCTGAGAAAGGAAATTTCATCCGTTCAAAACGTGAAAGAAGCTTTCTGAGAAACTTCTTTCTGATTTGTGAGTTCATCTCACAGAGTTACAACGTCTGCCTCAAGAAGAAGTTTGCTAACACTCTTCTCGTCTAATCTGCAAAGTGATATTTGGGAGCCTATAGGGGCCCATGGTGATAAAGGAAATATCCTCACATAATAACTAAAGAGAAGCTTTCTGAGAAACTGCACTGCCATGTGTGAATGCAACTCACAGAGTTACGCCATTGTTTTTGCAGCCGTTTCTTAGGACTGTTTCCGTGGATTCCGAGAAGTGATATTTCAGATAGCTTTGAAGAATAGAAGGAAAAAGAAATATCCTCCAAGAGAAAGCAGAACCAAGCTTTCTGAGAAACTGCTTTGTGATATGTGAATTCATTTCACAGTGTTCTATCACCCTTTCTCGGGGGAGTTTCCTAGCACTCATTTGAGGAATCTCAGATGTGATGTCTTGGATATCGTTGAATCGCATGCTGAATAAGGAACTATCCTCAGAGAAACCTGCAGAGAAGCCTTCTCAGAAACTTCTTTGTTGTGGGTGATTTCAGCCCACAGATGTCCATCATTGTTTCCACTGAGAAACTTGCTAGGAGAGTTTTCGCAGAATCTGCAATAGGACACACGGTGGCGCTCCAAGACCACAAATAACTTCGTCTTACTAAAGAAAGAAGCTTTCTGAGAAACCGCTTTGTGATGTGTGAATTCAACTCACTAAGTTGCAGCTGTATATCGCGGGGCCGTGGCCTAGCCCTATTTGTGTGGAATCTGAGAACAGCTATTCCCGAACCCTTTGAAAACAATGGGGCCAAGGGAAACATCTTCCAATAAAAATGAGAAAGAAGCTTACTGAGAAACTTCTTTCTGATCTGTGAGTTCATCTCACAGAGTTACAATCTCTGCCTCAAGAAGCAGTTTGCTAACACTCTTTTCGTGGAATCTGCAAAGTGATATTTGGCAGCCTATTGGGTCCCATGGTGATAAAGGAAATATCCTCACATAATAACTAAAGAGAAGCATTCTGAGAAACTGCATTGCCATGTGTGAATGCAACTCACAGAGTTACACGTTTCTCTTCAGTGATCAGTTTGTTAGCATAGTTTTCTGGAGATCTGCAATTAGATACTTCATAGCGCAATGAACATTACAGTGACAAAGGAAATATCCAGAGATGAAAACTTGAAAGAAGCTTTCATAGAAACTTCTTGGTGATGTGTGAATTCATCTCACAGAGATACACTTATGTTTCGTGGAGCAGTCAATTAACACTGTCTTTGGGGAAACAACTGAGAAGGGCTTCTTTGGATCACATTGAGGCCTACGCTGATAAAGGAAATTTCATCCGTTCAAAACGTGAAAGAAGCTTTCTGAGAAACTTCTTTCTGATCTGTGAGTTCATCTCACAGAGTTACAACCTCTGCCTCAAGAAGAAGTTTGCTAACACTCTTCTCGTCTAATCTGCAAAGTGATATTTGGGAGCCTATAGGGGCCCATGGTGATAAAGGAAATGTCCTCACATAATAACTAAAGAGAAGCTTTCTGAGAAACTGCATTACCATGTGTGAATGCAACTCACAAAGTTTCACGTTTCTCTTCAGTGATCAGTTTGTTAACACAGTTTTCTGGAGATCTGCAATTAGATACTTCATAGCGCAATGAACATTACAGTGACAAAGGAAATATCCAGATGAAAACTAGAAAGAAGCTTTCTTAGAAACTTCTTGGTGATGTGTGAATTCATCTCACAGAGTTACACTTATGTTTCGTGGAGCAGTCCATTAACACTGTCTTTGGGGAAACTGAGAAGAGCTTCTTTGGATCACATTGAGGCCTACGCTGATAAAGGAAATTTCATCCGTTCAAAACGTGAAAGAAGCTTTCTGAGAAACTTCTTTCTGATCGGTGAGTTCAACTCACAGAGTTACAATCTCTACCTCAAGAAGAAGTTTGCTAACACTCTTCTCGTCTAATCTGCAAAGTGATATTTGGGAGCCTATAGGGGCCCATGGTGATAAAGGAAATGTCCTCACATAATAACTAAAGAGAAGCTTTCTGAGAAACTGCATTACCATGTGTGAATGCAACTCACAGAGTTACACGTTTCTCTTCAGTGATCAGTTTGTTAGCACAGTTTTCTGGAAATCTGCAATTAGATACTTCATAGCGCAATGAACATTACAGTGACAAAGGAAATATCGACAGTGAAAACTAGAAGGAAGCTTTCTTAGAAACTTCTTGTTGATGTGTGAATTCATCTCACAGAGTTACACTTATGTTTCGTGGAACAGTCCATTAACACTGTCTTTGTGGAAACAGAGAAGGGCTTCTTTGGACCACATTGAGGCCTACGCTGATAAAGGAAATTTCATCCGTTCAAAACGTGACAGAAGCTTTCTGAGAAACTTCTTTCTGATCTGTGAGTTCATCTCACAGAGTTACAATCTCTGCCTCAAGAAGCAGTTTGCTAACACTCTTTTCGTGGAATCTGCAAAGTGATATTTGGCAGCCTACTGGGGCCCATGGTGATAAAGGAAATATCCTCACATAATAACTAAAGAGAAGCATTCTGAGAAACTGCATTGCCATGTGTGAATGCAACTCACAGAGTTACACGTTTCTCTTCAGTGATCAGTTTGTTAGCATAGTTTTCTGGAGATTTGCAATTAGATACTTCATAGCGCAATGAACATTACAGTGACAAAGGAAATATCCAGAGATGAAAACTTGAAAGAAGCTTTCATAGAAACTTCTTGGTGATGTGTGAATTCATCTCACAGAGTTACACTTATGTTTCGTGGAGCAGTCCATTAACACGGTCTTTGGGGAAACTGAGAAGGGCTTCTTTGGATCACATTGAGGCCTACGCTGATAAAGGAAATTTCATCCGTTCAAAACGTGAAAGAAGCTTTCTGAGAAACTTCTTTCTGATCTGTGAGTTCATCTCACAGAGTTACAACCTCTGCCTCAAGAAGAAGTTTGCTAACACTCTTCTCGTCTAATCTGCAAAGTGATATTTGGGAGCCTATAGGGGCCCATGGTGATAAAGGAAATGTCCTCACATAATAACTAAAGAGAAGCTTTCTGAGAAACTGCATTACCATGTGTGAATGCAACTCACAGAGTTACACGTTTCTCTTCAGTGATCAGTTTGTTAGCACAGTTTTCTGGAAATCTGCAATTAGATACTTCATAGCGCAATGAACATTACAGTGACAAAGGAAATATCGACAGTGAAAACTAGAAGGAAGCTTTCTTAGAAACTTCTTGTTGATGTGTGAATTCATCTCACAGAGTTACACTTATGTTTCGTGGAGCAGTCCATTAACACTGTCTTTGGGGAAACTGAGAAGAGCTTCTTTGGATCACATTGAGGCCTACGCTGATAAAGGAAATTTCATCCGTTCAAAACGTGAAAGAAGCTTTCTGAGAAACTTCTTTCTGATCTGTGAGTTCATCTCACAGAGTTACAATCTCTACCTCAAGAAGAAGTTTGCTAACACTCTCTCGTCTAATCTGCAAAGTGATATTTGGGAGCCTATAGGGGCCCATGGTGATAAAGGAAATGTCCTCACATAATAACTAAAGAAGCTTTCTGAGAAACTGCATTACCATGTGTGAATGCAACTCACAGAGTTACACGTTTCTCTTCAGTGATCAGTTTGTTAGCACAGTTTTCTGGAAATCTGCAATTAGATACTTCATAGCGCAATGAACATTACAGTGACAAAGGAAATATCCACAGTGAAAACTAGAAGGAAGCTTTCTTAGAAACTTCTTGTTGATGTGTGAATTCATCTCACAGAGTTACACTTATGTTTCGTGGAACAGTCCATTAACACTGTCTTTGGGGAAACTGAGAAGGGCTTCTTTGGACCACATTGAGGCCTACGCTGAGAAAGGAAATTTCATCCGTTCAAAACGTGAAAGAAGCTTTCTGAGAAACTTCTTTCTGATTTGTGAGTTCATCTCACAGAGTTACAACGTCTGCCTCAAGAAGAATTTTGCTAACACTCTTCTCGTCTAATCTGCAAAGTGATATTTGGGAGCCTATAGGGGCCCATGGTGATAAAGGAAATATCCTCACATAATAACTAAAGAGAAGCTTTCTGAGAAACTGCACTGCCATGTGTGAATGCAACTCACAGAGTTACGCCATTGTTTTTGCAGCCGTTTCTTAGGACTGTTTCCGTGGATTCCGAGAAGTGATATTTCAGATAGCTTTGAAGAATAGAAGGAAAAAGAAATATCCTCCAAGAGAAAGCAGAACCAAGCTTTCTGAGAAACTGCTTTGTGATATGTGAATTCATTTCACAGTGTTCTATCACCCTTTCTCGGGGGAGTTTCCTAGCACTCATTTGAGGAATCTCAGATGTGATGTCTTGGATATCGTTGAATCGCATGCTGAATAAGGAACTATCCTCAGAGAAACCTGCAGAGAAGCCTTCTCAGAAACTTCTTTGTTGTGGGTGATTTCAGCCCACAGATGTCCATCATTGTTTCCACTGAGAAACTTGCTAGGAGAGTTTTCGCAGAATCTGCAATAGGACACACGGTGGCGCTCCAAGACCACAAATAACTTCGTCTTACTAAAGAAAGAAGCTTTCTGAGAAACCGCTTTGTGATGTGTGAATTCAACTCACTAAGTTGCAGCTGTATATCGCGGGGCCGTGGCCTAGCCCTATTTGTGTGGAATCTGAGAACAGCTATTCCCGAACCCTTTGAAAACAATGGGGCCAAGGGAAACATCTTCCAATAAAAATGAGAAAGAAGCTTACTGAGAAACTTCTTTCTGATCTGTGAGTTCATCTCACAGAGTTACAATCTCTGCCTCAAGAAGCAGTTTGCTAACACTCTTTTCGTGGAATCTGCAAAGTGATATTTGGAAGCCTATTGGGGCCCATGGTGATAAAGGAAATATCCTCACATAATAACTAAAGAGAAGCATTCTGAGAAACTGCATTGCCATGTGTGAATGCAACTCACAGAGTTACACGTTTCTCTTCAGTGATCAGTTTGTTAGCATAGTTTTCTGGAGATCTGCAATTAGATACTTCATAGCGCAATGAACATTACAGTGACAAAGGAAATATCCAGAGATGAAAACTTGAAAGAAGCTTTCATAGAAACTTCTTGGTGATGTGTGAATTCATCTCACCGAGTTACACTTATGTTTCGTGGAGCAGTCCATTAACACTGTCTTTGGGGAAACAACTGAGAAGGGCTTCTTTGGATCACATTGAGGCCTACGCTGATAAAGGAAATTTCATCCGTTCGAAACGTGAAAGAAGCTTTCTGAGAAACTTCTTTCTGATCTGTGAGTTCATCTCACAGAGTTACAACCTCTGCCTCAAGAAGAAGTTTGCTAACACTCTTCTCGTCTAATCTGCAAAGTGATATTTGGGAGCCTATAGGGGCCCATGGTGATAAAGGAAATGTCCTCACATAATAACTAAAGAGAAGCTTTCTGAGAAACTGCATTACCATGTGTGAATGCAACTCACAAAGTTACACGTTTCTCTTCAGTGATCAGTTTGTTAGCACAGTTTTCTGGAAATCTGCAATTAGATACTTCATAGCGCAATGAACATTACAGTGACAAAGGAAATATCCACAGTGAAAACTAGAAGGAAGCTTTCTTAGAAACTTCTTGTTGATGTGTGAATTCATCTCACAGAGTTACACTTATGTTTCGTGGAACAGTCCATTAACACTGTCTTTGGGGAAACTGAGAAGGGCTTCTTTGGACCACATTGAGGCCTACGCTGATAAAGGAAATTTCATCCGTTCAAAACGTGAAAGAAGCTTTCTGAGAAACTTCTTTCTGATCTGTGAGTTCATCTCACAGAGTTACAATCTCTGCCTCAAGAAGCAGTTTGCTAACACTCTTTTCGTGGAATCTGCAAAGTGATATTTGGCAGCCTATTGGGGCCCATGGTGATAAAGGAAATATCCTCACATAATAACTAAAGAGAAGCATTCTGAGAAACTGCATTGCCATGTGTGAATGCAACTCACAGAGTTACACGTTTCTCTTCAGTGATCAGTTTGTTAGCATAGTTTTCTGGAGATCTGCAATTAGATACTTCATAGCGCAATGAACATTACAGTGACAAAGGAAATATCCAGAGATGAAAACTTGAAAGAAGCTTTCATAGAAACTTCTTGGTGATGTGTGAATTCATCTCTCAGAGTTACACTTATGTTTCGTGGAGCAGTCCATTAACACTGTCTTTGGGGAAACAACTGAGAAGGGCTTCTTTGGATCACATTGAGGCCTACGCTGATAAAGGAAATTTCATCCGTTCAAAACGTGAAAGAAGCTTTCTGAGAAACTTCTTTCTGATCTGTGAGTTCATCTCACAGAGTTACAACCTCTGCCTCAAGAAGAAGTTTGCTAACACTCTTCTCGTCTAATCTGCAAAGTGATATTTGGGAGCCTATAGGGGCCCATGGTGATAAAGGAAATGTCCTCACATAATAACTAAAGAGAAGCTTTCTGAGAAACTGCACTGCCATGTGTGAATGCAACTCACAGAGTTACGCCATTGTTTTTGCAGCCGTTTCTTAGGACTGTTTCCGTGGATTCCGAGAAGTGATATTTCAGATAGCTTTGAAGAATAGAAGGAGAAAGAAATGTCCTCCAAGAGAAAGCAGAACCAAGCTTTCTGAGAAACTGCTTTGTGATATGTGAATTCATTTCACAGTGTTCTATCACCCTTTCTCGGGGGAGTTTCCTAGCACTCATTTGAGGAATCTCAGATGTGATGTCTTGGATATCGTTGAATCGCATGCTGAATAAGGAACTATCCTCAGAGAAACCTGCAGAGAAGCCTTCTCAGAAACTTCTTTGTTGTGGGTGATTTCAGCCCACAGATGTCCATCATTGTTTCCACTGAGAAACTTGCTAGGAGAGTTTTCGCAGAATCTGCAATAGGACACACGGTGGCGCTCCAAGACCACAAATAACTTCGTCTTACTAAAGAAAGAAGCTTTCTGAGAAACCGCTTTGTGATGTGTGAATTCAACTCACTAAGTTGCAGCTGTATTTCGTGGGGCCGTGGCCTAGCCCTATTTGTGTGGAATCTGAGAACAGCTATTCCCGAACCCTTTGAAAACAATGGGGCCAATGGAAACATCTTCCAATAAAAATGAGAAAGAAGCTTACTGAGAAACTTCTTTCTGATCTGTGAGTTCATCTCACAGAGTTACAATCTCTGCCTCAAGAAGCAGTTTGCTAACCCTCTTTTCGTGGAATCTGCAAAGTGATATTTGGCAGCCTATTGGGGCCCATGGTGATAAAGGAAATATCCTCACATAATAACTAAAGAGAAGCATTCTGAGAAACTGCATTGCCATGTGTGAATGCAACTCACAGAGTTACACGTTTCTCTTCAGTGATCAGTTTGTTAGCATAGTTTTCTGGAGATCTGCAATTAGATACTTCATAGCGCAATGAACATTACAGTGACAAAGGAAATATCCAGAGATGAAAACTTGAAAGAAGCTTTCATAGAAACTTCTTGGTGATGTGTGAATTCATCTCACAGAGTTACACTTATGTTTCGTGGAGCAGTCCATTAACACTGTCTTTGGGGAAACTGAGAAGGGCTTCTTTGGATCACATTGAGGCCTACGCTGATAAAGGAAATTTCATCCGTTCGAAACGTGAAAGAAGCTTTCTGAGAAACTTCTTTCTGATCTGTGAGTTCATCTCACAGAGTTACAACCTCTGCCTCAAGAAGAAGTTTGCTAACACTCTTCTCGTCTAATCTGCAAAGTGATATTTGGGAGCCTATAGGGGCCCATGGTGATAAAGGAAATGTCCTCACATAATAACTAAAGAGAAGCTTTCTGAGAAACTGCATTACCATGTGTGAATGCAACTCACAGAGTTACACGTTTCTCTTCAGTGATCAGTTTGTTAGCACAGTTTTCTGGAAATCTGCAATTAGATACTTCATAGCACAATGAACATTACAGTGACAAAGGAAATATCCACAGTGAAAACTAGAAGGAAGCTTTCTTAGAAACTTCTTGTTGATGTGTGAATTCATCTCACAGAGTTACACTTATGTTTCGTGGAGCAGTCCATTAACACTGTCTTTGGGGAAACTGAGAAGGGCTTCTTTGGACCACATTGAGGCCTACGCTGATAAAGGAAATTTCATCCGTTCAAAACGTGAAAGAAGCTTTCTGAGAAACTTCTTTCTGATTTGTGAGTTCATCTCACAGAGTAACAACGTCTGCCTCAAGAAGAAGTTTGCTAACACTCTTCTCGTCTAATCTGCAAAGTGATATTTGGGAGCCTATAGGGGCCCATGGTGATAAAGGAAATATCCTCACATAATAACTAAAGAGAAGCTTTCTGAGAAACTGCACTGCCATGTGTGAATGCAACTCACAGAGTTACGCCATTGTTTTTGCAGCCGTTTCTTAGGACTGTTTCCGTGGATTCCGAGAAGTGATATTTCAGATAGCTTTGAAGAATAGAAGGAAAAAGAAATATCCTCCAAGAGAAAGCAGAACCAAGCTTTCTGAGAAACTGCTTTGTGATATGTGAATTCATTTCACAGTGTTCTATCACCCTTTCTCGGGGGAGTTTCCTAGCACTCATTTGAGGAATCTCAGATGTGATGTCTTGGATATCGTTGAATCGCATGCTGAATAAGGAACTATCCTCAGAGAAACCTGCAGAGAAGCCTTCTCAGAAACTTCTTTGTTGTGGGTGATTTCAGCCCACAGATGTCCATCATTGTTTCCACTGAGAAACTTGCTAGGAGAGTTTTCGCAGAATCTGCAATAGGACACACGGTGGCGCTCCAAGACCACAAATAACTTCGTCTTACTAAAGAAAGAAGCTTTCTGAGAAACCGCTTTGTGATGTGTGAATTCAACTCACTAAGTTGCAGCTGTATTTCGTGGGGCCGTGGCCTAGCCCTATTTGTGTGGAATCTGAGAACAGCTATTCCCGAACCCTTTGAAAACAATGGGGCCAAGGGAAACATCTTCCAATAAAAATGAGAAAGAAGCTTACTGAGAAACTTCTTTCTGATCTGTGAGTTCATCTCACAGAGTTACAATCTCTGCCTCAAGAAGCAGTTTGCTAACCCTCTTTTCGTGGAATCTGCAAAGTGATATTTGGCAGCCTATTGGGGCCCATGGTGATAAAGGAAATATCCTCACATAATAACTAAAGAGAAGCATTCTGAGAAACTGCATTGCCATGTGTGAATGCAACTCACAGAGTTACACGTTTCTCTTCAGTGATCAGTTTGTTAGCATAGTTTTCTGGAGATCTGCAATTAGATACTTCATAGCGCAATGAACATTACAGTGACAAAGGAAATATCCAGAGATGAAAACTAGAAAGAAGCTTTCATAGAAACTTCTTGGTGATGTGTGAATTCATCTCACAGAGTTACACTTATGTTTCGTGGAGCAGTCCATTAACACTGTCTTTGGGGAAACTGAGAAGGGCTTCTTTGGATCACATTGAGGCCTACGCTGATAAAGGAAATTTCATCCGTTCAAAACGTGAAAGAAGCTTTCTGAGAAACTTCTTTCTGATCGGTGAGTTCAACTCACAGAGTTACAATCTCTACCTCAAGAAGAAGTTTGCTAACACTCTTCTCGTCTAATCTGCAAAGTGATATTTGGGAGCCTATAGGGGCCCATGGTGATAAAGGAAATGTCCTCACATAATAACTAAAGAGAAGCTTTCTGAGAAACTGCATTACCATGTGTGAATGCAACTCACAGAGTTACACGTTTCTCTTCAGTGATCAGTTTGTTAGCACAGTTTTCTGGAAATCTGCAATTAGATACTTCATAGCGCAATGAACATTACAGTGACAAAGGAAATATCGACAGTGAAAACTAGAAGGAAGCTTTCTTAGAAACTTCTTGTTGATGTGTGAATTCATCTCACAGAGTTACACTTATGTTTCGTGGAACAGTCCATTAACACTGTCTTTGTGGAAACAGAGAAGGGCTTCTTTGGACCACATTGAGGCCTACGCTGATAAAGGAAATTTCATCCGTTCAAAACGTGACAGAAGCTTTCTGAGAAACTTCTTTCTGATCTGTGAGTTCATCTCACAGAGTTACAATCTCTGCCTCAAGAAGCAGTTTGCTAACACTCTTTTCGTGGAATCTGCAAAGTGATATTTGGCAGCCTATTGGGGCCCATGGTGATAAAGGAAATATCCTCACATAATAACTAAAGAGAAGCATTCTGAGAAACTGCATTGCCATGTGTGAATGCAACTCACAGAGTTACACGTTTCTCTTCAGTGATCAGTTTGTTAGCATAGTTTTCTGGAGATCTGCAATTAGATACTTCATAGCGCAATGAACATTACAGTGACATAGGAAATATCCAGAGATGAAAACTAGAAAGAAGCTTTCATAGAAACTTCTTGGTGATGTGTGAATTCATCTCACAGAGTTACACTTATGTTTCGTGGAGCAGTCCATTAACACTGTCTTTGGGGAAACTGAGAAGGGCTTCTTTGGATCACATTGAGGCCTACGCTGATAAAGGAAATTTCATCCGTTCAAAACGTGAAAGAAGCTTTCTGAGAAACTTCTTTCTGATCTGTGAGTTCATCTCACAGAGTTACAACCTCTGCCTCAAGAAGAAGTTTGCTAACACTCTTCTCGTCTAATCTGCAAAGTGATATTTGGGAGCCTATAGGGGCCCATGGTGATAAAGGAAATGTCCTCACATAATAACTAAAGAGAAGCTTTCTGAGAAACTGCATTACCATGTGTGAATGCAACTCACAGAGTTACACGTTTCTCTTCAGTGATCAGTTTGTTAGCACAGTTTTCTGGAAATCTGCAATTAGATACTTCATAGCGCAATGAACATTACAGTGACAAAGGAAATATCACAGTGAAAACTAGAAGGAAGCTTTCTTAGAAACTTCTTGTTGATGTGTGAATTCATCTCACAGAGTTACACTTATGTTTCGTGGAGCAGTCCATTAACACTGTCTTTGGGGAAACTGAGAAGAGCTTCTTTGGATCACATTGAGGCCTACGCTGATAAAGGAAATTTCATCCGTTCAAAACGTGAAAGAAGCTTTCTGAGAAACTTCTTTCTGATCTGTGAGTTCATCTCACAGAGTTACAATCTCTACCTCAAGAAGAAGTTTGCTAACACTCTTCTCGTCTAATCTGCAAAGTGATATTTGGGAGCCTATAGGGGCCCATGGTGATAAAGGAAATGTCCTCACATAATAACTAAAGAGAAGCTTTCTGAGAAACTGCATTACCATGTGTGAATGCAACTCACAGAGTTACACGTTTCTCTTCAGTGATCAGTTTGTTAGCACAGTTTTCTGGAAATCTGCAATTAGATACTTCATAGCGCAATGAACATTACAGTGACAAAGGAAATATCCACAGTGAAAACTAGAAGGAAGCTTTCTTAGAAACTTCTTGTTGATGTGTGAATTCATCTCACAGAGTTACACTTATGTTTCGTGGAACAGTCCATTAACACTGTCTTTGGGGAAACTGAGAAGGGCTTCTTTGGACCACATTGAGGCCTACGCTGATAAAGGAAATTTCATCCGTTCAAAACGTGAAAGAAGCTTTCTGAGAAACTTCTTTCTGATTTGTGAGTTCATCTCACAGAGTTACAACGTCTGCCTCAAGAAGAAGTTTGCTAACACTCTTCTCGTCTAATCTGCAAAGTGATATTTGGGAGCCTATAGGGGCCCATGGTGATAAAGGAAATATCCTCACATAATAACTAAAGAGAAGCTTTCTGAGAAACTGCATTACCATGTGTGAATGCAACTCACAGAGTTACGCCATTGTTTTTGCAGCCGTTTCTTAGGACTGTTTCCGTGGATTCCGAGAAGTGATATTTCAGATAGCTTTGAAGAATAGAAGGAAAAAGAAATATCCTCCAAGAGAAAGCAGAACCAAGCTTTCTGAGAAACTGCTTTGTGATATGTGAATTCATTTCACAGTGTTCTATCACCCTTTCTCGGGGGAGTTTCCTAGCACTCATTTGAGGAATCTCAGATGTGATGTCTTGGATATCGTTGAATCGCATGCTGAATAAGGAACTATCCTCAGAGAAACCTGCAGAGAAGCCTTCTCAGAAACTTCTTTGTTGTGGGTGATTTCAGCCCACAGATGTCCATCATTGTTTCCACTGAGAAACTTGCTAGGAGAGTTTTCGCAGAATCTGCAATAGGACACACGGTGGCGCTCCAAGAGCACAAATAACTTCGTCTTACTAAAGAAAGAAGCTTTCTGAGAAACCGCTTTGTGATGTGTGAATTCAACTCACTAAGTTGCAGCTGTATATCGCGGGGCCGTGGCCTAGCCCTATTTGTGTGGAATCTGAGAACAGCTATTCCCGAACCCTTTGAAAACAATGGGGCCAAGGGAAACATCTTCCAATAAAAATGAGAAAGAAGCTTACTGAGAAACTTCTTTCTGATCTGTGAGTTCATCTCACAGAGTTACAATCTCTGCCTCAAGAAGCAGTTTGCTAACACTCTTTTCGTGGAATCTGCAAAGTGATATTTGGCAGCCTATTGGGGCCCATGGTGATAAAGGAAATATCCTCACATAATAACTAAAGAGAAGCATTCTGAGAAACTGCATTGCCATGTGTGAATGCAACTCACAGAGTTACACGTTTCTCTTCAGTGATCAGTTTGTTAGCATAGTTTTCTGGAGATCTGCAATTAGATACTTCATAGCGCAATGAACATTACAGTGACAAAGGAAATATCCAGAGATGAAAACTTGAAAGAAGCTTTCATAGAAACTTCTTGGTGATGTGTGAATTCATCTCACCGAGTTACACTTATGTTTCGTGGAGCAGTCCATTAACACTGTCTTTGAGGAAACAACTGAGAAGGGCTTCTTTGGATCACATTGAGGCCTACGCTGATAAAGGAAATTTCATCCGTTCAAAACGTGAAAGAAGCTTTCTGAGAAACTTCTTTCTGATCTGTGAGTTCATCTCACAGAGTTACAACCTCTGCCTCAAGAAGAAGTTTGCTAACACTCTTCTCGTCTAATCTGCAAAGTGATATTTGGGAGCCTACAGGGGCCCATGGTGATAAAGGAAATGTCCTCACATAATAACTAAAGAGAAGCTTTCTGAGAAACTGCATTACCATGTGTGAATGCAACTCACAGAGTTACACGTTTCTCTTCAGTGATCAGTTTGTTAGCACAGTTTTCTGGAAATCTGCAATTAGATACTTCATAGCGCAATGAACATTACAGTGACAAAGGAAATATCGACAGTGAAAACTAGAAGGAAGCTTTCTTAGAAACTTCTTGTTGATGTGTGAATTCATCTCACAGAGTTACACTTATGTTTCGTGGAGCAGTCCATTAACACTGTCTTTGGGGAAACTGAGAAGAGCTTCTTTGGATCACATTGAGGCCTACGCTGATAAAGGAAATTTCATCCGTTCAAAACGTGAAAGAAGCTTTCTGAGAAACTTCTTTCTGATCTGTGAGTTCATCTCACAGAGTTACAACCTCTGCCTCAAGAAGAAGTTTGCTAACACTCTTCTCGTCTAATCTGCAAAGTGATATTTGGGAGCCTATAGGGGCCCATGGTGATAAAGGAAATGTCCTCACATAATAACTAAAGAGAAGCTTTCTGAGAAACTGCATTACCATGTGTGAATGCAACTCACAAAGTTTCACGTTTCTCTTCAGTGATCAGTTTGTTAACACAGTTTTCTGGAGATCTGCAATTAGATACTTCATAGCGCAATGAACATTACAGTGACAAAGGAAATATCCAGATGAAAACTAGAAAGAAGCTTTCTTAGAAACTTCTTGGTGATGTGTGAATTCATCTCACAGAGTTACACTTATGTTTCGTGGAGCAGTCCATTAACACTGTCTTTGGGGAAACTGAGAAGAGCTTCTTTGGATCACATTGAGGCCTACGCTGATAAAGGAAATTTCATCCGTTCAAAACGTGAAAGAAGCTTTCTGAGTAACTTCTTTCTGATCGGTGAGTTCAACTCACAGAGTTACAATCTCTACCTCAAGAAGAAGTTTGCTAACACTCTTCTCGTCTAATCTGCTAAGTGATATTTGGGAGCCTATAGGGGCCCATGGTGATAAAGGAAATGTCCTCACATAATAACTAAAGAGAAGCTTTCTGAGAAACTGCATTACCATGTGTGAATGCAACTCACAGAGTTACACGTTTCTCTTCAGTGATCAGTTTGTTAGCACAGTTTTCTGGAAATCTGCAATTAGATACTTCATAGCGCAATGAACATTACAGTGACAAAGGAAATATCGACAGTGAAAACTAGAAGGAAGCTTTCTTAGAAACTTCTTGTTGATGTGTGAATTCATCTCACAGAGTTACACTTATGTTTCGTGGAACAGTCCATTAACACTGTCTTTGTGGAAACAGAGAAGGGCTTCTTTGGACCACATTGAGGCCTACGCTGATAAAGGAAATTTCATCCGTTCAAAACGTGACAGAAGCTTTCTGAGAAACTTCTTTCTGATCTGTGAGTTCATCTCACAGAGTTACAATCTCTGCCTCAAGAAGCAGTTTGCTAACACTCTTTTCGTGGAATCTGCAAAGTGATATTTGGCAGCCTATTGGGGCCCATGGTGATAAAGGAAATATCCTCACATAATAACTAAAGAGAAGCATTCTGAGAAACTGCATTGCCATGTGTGAATGCAACTCACAGAGTTACACGTTTCTCTTCAGTGATCAGTTTGTTAGCATAGTTTTCTGGAGATCTGCAATTAGATACTTCATAGCGCAATGAACATTACAGTGACAAAGGAAATATCCAGAGATGAAAACTAGAAAGAAGCTTTCATAGAAACTTCTTGGTGATGTGTGAATTCATCTCACAGAGTTACACTTATGTTTCGTGGAGCAGTCCATTAACACTGTCTTTGGGGAAACTGAGAAGGGCTTCTTTGGATCACATTGAGGCCTACGCTGATAAAGGAAATTTCATCCGTTCAAAACGTGAAAGAAGCTTTCTGAGAAACTTCTTTCTGATCTGTGAGTTCATCTCACAGAGTTACAACCTCTGCCTCAAGAAGAAGTTTGCTAACACTCTTCTCGTCTAATCTGCAAAGTGATATTTGGGAGCCTATAGGGGCCCATGGTGATAAAGGAAATATCCTCACATAATAACTAAAGAGAAGCTTTCTGAGAAACTGCACTGCCATGTGTGAATGCAACTCACAGAGTTACGCCATTGTTTTTGCAGCCGTTTCTTAGGACTGTTTCCGTGGATTCCGAGAAGTGATATTTCAGATAGCTTTGAAGAATAGAAGGAGAAAGAAATGTCCTCCAAGAGAAAGCAGAACCAAGCTTTCTGAGAAACTGCTTTGTGATATGTGAATTCATTTCACAGTGTTCTATCACCCTTTCTCGGGGGAGTTTCCTAGCACTCATTTGAGGAATCTCAGATGTGATGTCTTGGATATCGTTGAATCGCATGCTGAATAAGGAACTATCCTCAGAGAAACCTGCAGAGAAGCCTTCTCAGAAACTTCTTTGTTGTGGGTGATTTCAGCCCACAGATGTCCATCATTGTTTCCACTGAGAAACTTGCTAGGAGAGTTTTCGCAGAATCTGCAATAGGACACACGGTGGCGCTCCAAGACCACAAATAACTTCGTCTTACTAAAGAAAGAAGCTTTCTGAGAAACCGCTTTGTGATGTGTGAATTCAACTCACTAAGTTGCAGCTGTATTTCGTGGGGCCGTGGCCTAGCCCTATTTGTGTGGAATCTGAGAACAGCTATTCCCGAACCCTTTGAAAACAATGGGGCCAAGGGAAACATCTTCCAATAAAAATGAGAAAGAAGCTTACTGAGAAACTTCTTTCTGATCTGTGAGTTCATCTCACAGAGTTACACTCTCTGCCTCAAGAAGCAGTTTGCTAACCCTCTTTTCGTGGAATCTGCAAAGTGATATTTGGCAGCCTATTGGGGCCCATGGTGATAAAGGAAATATCCTCACATAATAACTAAAGAGAAGCATTCTGAGAAACTGCATTGCCATGTGTGAATGCAACTCACAGAGTTACACGTTTCTCTTCAGTGATCAGTTTGTTAGCATAGTTTTCTGGAGATCTGCAATTAGATACTTCATAGCGCAATGAACATTACAGTGACAAAGGAAATATCCAGAGATGAAAACTTGAAAGAAGCTTTCATAGAAACTTCTTGGTGATGTGTGAATTCATCTCACACAGTTACACTTATGTTTCGTGGAGCAGTCCATTAACACTGTCTTTGGGGAAACTGAGAAGGGCTTCTTTGGATCACATTGAGGCCTACGCTGATAAAGGAAATTTCATCCGTTCAAAACGTGAAAGAAGCTTTCTGAGAAACTTCTTTCTGATCTGTGAGTTCATCTCACAGAGTTACAACCTCTGCCTCAAGAAGAAGTTTGCTAACACTCTTCTCGTCTAATCTGCAAAGTGATATTTGGGAGCCTATAGGGGCCCATGGTGATAAAGGAAATGTCCTCACATAATAACTAAAGAGAAGCTTTCTGAGAAACTGCATTACCATGTGTGAATGCAACTCACAAAGTTTCACGTTTCTCTTCAGTGATCAGTTTGTTAACACAGTTTTCTGGAGATCTGCAATTAGATACTTCATAGCGCAATGAACATTACAGTGACAAAGGAAATATCCAGATGAAAACTAGAAAGAAGCTTTCTTAGAAACTTCTTGGTGATGTGTGAATTCATCTCACAGAGTTACACTTATGTTTCGTGGAGCAGTCCATTAACACTGTCTTTGGGGAAACTGAGAAGAGCTTCTTTGGATCACATTGAGGCCTACGCTGATAAAGGAAATTTCATCCGTTCAAAACGTGAAAGAAGCTTTCTGAGTAACTTCTTTCTGATCGGTGAGTTCAACTCACAGAGTTACAATCTCTACCTCAAGAAGAAGTTTGCTAACACTCTTCTCGTCTAATCTGCTAAGTGATATTTGGGAGCCTATAGGGGCCCATGGTGATAAAGGAAATGTCCTCACATAATAACTAAAGAGAAGCTTTCTGAGAAACTGCATTACCATGTGTGAATGCAACTCACAGAGTTACACGTTTCTCTTCAGTGATCAGTTTGTTAGCACAGTTTTCTGGAAATCTGCAATTAGATACTTCATAGCGCAATGAACATTACAGTGACAAAGGAAATATCGACAGTGAAAACTAGAAGGAAGCTTTCTTAGAAACTTCTTGTTGATGTGTGAATTCATCTCACAGAGTTACACTTATGTTTCGTGGAACAGTCCATTAACACTGTCTTTGTGGAAACAGAGAAGGGCTTCTTTGGACCACATTGAGGCCTACGCTGATAAAGGAAATTTCATCCGTTCAAAACGTGACAGAAGCTTTCTGAGAAACTTCTTTCTGATCTGTGAGTTCATCTCACAGAGTTACAATCTCTGCCTCAAGAAGCAGTTTGCTAACACTCTTTTCGTGGAATCTGCAAAGTGATATTTGGCAGCCTATTGGGGCCCATGGTGATAAAGGAAATATCCTCACATAATAACTAAAGAGAAGCATTCTGAGAAACTGCATTGCCATGTGTGAATGCAACTCACAGAGTTACACGTTTCTCTTCAGTGATCAGTTTGTTAGCATAGTTTTCTGGAGATCTGCAATTAGATACTTCATAGCGCAATGAACATTACAGTGACAAAGGAAATATCCAGAGATGAAAACTAGAAAGAAGCTTTCATAGAAACTTCTTGGTGATGTGTGAATTCATCTCACAGAGTTACACTTATGTTTCGTGGAGCAGTCCATTAACACTGTCTTTGGGGAAACTGAGAAGGGCTTCTTTGGATCACATTGAGGCCTACGCTGATAAAGGAAATTTCATCCGTTCAAAACGTGAAAGAAGCTTTCTGAGAAACTTCTTTCTGATCTGTGAGTTCATCTCACAGAGTTACAACCTCTGCCTCAAGAAGAAGTTTGCTAACACTCTTCTCGTCTAATCTGCAAAGTGATATTTGGGAGCCTATAGGGGCCCATGGTGATAAAGGAAATATCCTCACATAATAACTAAAGAGAAGCTTTCTGAGAAACTGCACTGCCATGTGTGAATGCAACTCACAGAGTTACGCCATTGTTTTTGCAGCCGTTTCTTAGGACTGTTTCCGTGGATTCCGAGAAGTGATATTTCAGATAGCTTTGAAGAATAGAAGGAGAAAGAAATGTCCTCCAAGAGAAAGCAGAACCAAGCTTTCTGAGAAACTGCTTTGTGATATGTGAATTCATTTCACAGTGTTCTATCACCCTTTCTCGGGGGAGTTTCCTAGCACTCATTTGAGGAATCTCAGATGTGATGTCTTGGATATCGTTGAATCGCATGCTGAATAAGGAACTATCCTCAGAGAAACCTGCAGAGAAGCCTTCTCAGAAACTTCTTTGTTGTGGGTGATTTCAGCCCACAGATGTCCATCATTGTTTCCACTGAGAAACTTGCTAGGAGAGTTTTCGCAGAATCTGCAATAGGACACACGGTGGCGCTCCAAGACCACAAATAACTTCGTCTTACTAAAGAAAGAAGCTTTCTGAGAAACCGCTTTGTGATGTGTGAATTCAACTCACTAAGTTGCAGCTGTATTTCGTGGGGCCGTGGCCTAGCCCTATTTGTGTGGAATCTGAGAACAGCTATTCCCGAACCCTTTGAAAACAATGGGGCCAAGGGAAACATCTTCCAATAAAAATGAGAAAGAAGCTTACTGAGAAACTTCTTTCTGATCTGTGAGTTCATCTCACAGAGTTACACTCTCTGCCTCAAGAAGCAGTTTGCTAACCCTCTTTTCGTGGAATCTGCAAAGTGATATTTGGCAGCCTATTGGGGCCCATGGTGATAAAGGAAATATCCTCACATAATAACTAAAGAGAAGCATTCTGAGAAACTGCATTGCCATGTGTGAATGCAACTCACAGAGTTACACGTTTCTCTTCAGTGATCAGTTTGTTAGCATAGTTTTCTGGAGATCTGCAATTAGATACTTCATAGCGCAATGAACATTACAGTGACAAAGGAAATATCCAGAGATGAAAACTTGAAAGAAGCTTTCATAGAAACTTCTTGGTGATGTGTGAATTCATCTCACACAGTTACACTTATGTTTCGTGGAGCAGTCCATTAACACTGTCTTTGGGGAAACTGAGAAGGGCTTCTTTGGATCACATTGAGGCCTACGCTGATAAAGGAAATTTCATCCGTTCAAAACGTGAAAGAAGCTTTCTGAGAAACTTCTTTCTGATCTGTGAGTTCATCTCACAGAGTTACAACCTCTGCCTCAAGAAGAAGTTTGCTAACACTCTTCTTGTCTAATCTGCAAAGTGATATTTGGGAGCCTATAGGGGCCCATGGTGATAAAGGAAATGTCCTCACATAATAACTAAAGAGAAGCTTTCTGAGAAACTGCATTACCATGTGTGAATGCAACTCACAGAGTTACACGTTTCTCTTCAGTGATCAGTTTGTTAGCACAGTTTTCTGGAAATCTGCAATTAGATACTTCATAGCGCAATGAACATTACAGTGACAAAGGAAATATCGACAGTGAAAACTAGAAGGAAGCTTTCTTAGAAACTTCTTGTTGATGTGTGAATTCATCTCACAGAGTTACACTTATGTTTCGTGGAGCAGTCCATTAACACTGTCTTTGGGGAAACTGAGAAGAGCTTCTTTGGATCACATTGAGGCCTACGCTGATAAAGGAAATTTCATCCGTTCAAAACGTGAAAGAAGCTTTCTGAGAAACTTCTTTCTGATCTGTTAGTTCATCTCACAGAGTTACAATCTCTGCCTCAAGAAGCAGTTTGCTAACACTCTTTTCGTGGAATCTGCAAAGTGATATTTGGGAGCCTATAGGGGCCCATGGTGATAAAGGAAATATCCTCACATAATAACTAAAGAGAAGCTTTCTGAGAAACTGCATTACCATGTGTGAATGCAACTCACAAAGTTACACGTTTCTCTTCAGTGATCAGTTTGTTAGCACAGTTTTCTGGAAATCTGCAATTAGATACTTCATAGCGCAATGAACATTACAGTGACAAAGGAAATATCCACAGTGAAAACTAGAAGGAAGCTTTCTTAGAAACTTCTTGTTGATGTGTGAATTCATCTCACAGAGTTACACTTATGTTTCGTGGAACAGTCCATTAACACTGTCTTTGGGGAAACTGAGAAGGGCTTCTTTGGACCACATTGAGGCCTACGCTGATAAAGGAAATTTCATCCGTTCAAAACGTGAAAGAAGCTTTCTGAGAAACTTCTTTCTGATCTGTGAGTTCATCTCACAGAGTTACAACCTCTGCCTCAAGAAGCAGTTTGCTAACACTCTTCTCGTCTAATCTGCAAAGTGATATTTGGGAGCCTATAGGGGCCCATGGTGATAAAGGAAATGTCCTCACATAATAACTAAAGAGAAGCTTTCTGAGAAACTGCACTGCCATGTGTGAATGCAACTCACAGAGTTACGCCATTGTTTTTGCAGCCGTTTCTTAGGACTGTTTCCGTGGATTCCGAGAAGTGATATTTCAGATAGCTTTGAAGAATAGAAGGAGAAAGAAATGTCCTCCAAGAGAAAGCAGAACCAAGCTTTCTGAGAAACTGCTTTGTGATATGTGAATTCATTTCACAGTGTTCTATCACCCTTTCTCGGGGGAGTTTCCTAGCACTCATTTGAGGAATCTCAGATGTGATGTCTTGGATATCGTTGAATCGCATGCTGAATAAGGAACTATCCTCAGAGAAACCTGCAGAGAAGCCTTCTCAGAAACTTCTTTGTTGTGGGTGATTTCAGCCCACAGATGTCCATCATTGTTTCCACTGAGAAACTTGCTAGGAGAGTTTTCGCAGAATCTGCAATAGGACACACGGTGGCGCTCCAAGACCACAAATAACTTCGTCTTACTAAAGAAAGAAGCTTTCTGAGAAACCGCTTTGTGATGTGTGAATTCAACTCACTAAGTTGCAGCTGTATTTCGTGGGGCCGTGGCCTAGCCCTATTTGTGTGGAATCTGAGAACAGCTATTCCCGAACCCTTTGAAAACAATGGGGCCAAGGGAAACATCTTCCAATAAAAATGAGAAAGAAGCTTACTGAGAAACTTCTTTCTGATCTGTGAGTTCATCTCACAGAGTTACAATCTCTGCCTCAAGAAGCAGTTTGCTAACCCTCTTTTCGTGGAATCTGCAAAGTGATATTTGGCAGCCTATTGGGGCCCATGGTGATAAAGGAAATATCCTCACATAATAACTAAAGAGAAGCATTCTGAGAAACTGCATTGCCATGTGTGAATGCAACTCACAGAGTTACACGTTTCTCTTCAGTGATCAGTTTGTTAGCATAGTTTTCTGGAGATCTGCAATTAGATACTTCATAGCGCAATGAACATTACAGTGACAAAGGAAATATCCAGAGATGAAAACTAGAAAGAAGCTTTCATAGAAACTTCTTGGTGATGTGTGAATTCATCTCACAGAGTTACACTTATGTTTCGTGGAGCAGTCCATTAACACTGTCTTTGGGGAAACTGAGAAGGGCTTCTTTGGATCACATTGAGGCCTACGGTGATAAAGGAAATTTCCTCCGTTCGAAACGTGAAAGAAGCTTTCTGAGAAACTTCTTTCTGATCTGTGAGTTCATCTCACAGAGTTACAACCTCTGCCTCAAGAAGAAGTTTGCTAACACTCTTCTCGTCTAATCTGCAAAGTGATATTTGGGAGCCTATAGGGGCCCATGGTGATAAAGGAAATGTCCTCACATAATAACTAAAGAGAAGCTTTCTGAGAAACTGCATTACCATGTGTGAATGCAACTCACAGAGTTACACGTTTCTCTTCAGTGATCAGTTTGTTAGCACAGTTTTCTGGAAATCTGCAATTAGATACTTCATAGCGCAATGAACATTACAGTGACAAAGGAAATATCCAGATGAAAACTAGAAAGAAGCTTTCTTAGAAACTTCTTGGTGATGTGTGAATTCATCTCACAGAGTTACACTTATGTTTCGTGGAGCAGTCCATTAACACTGTCTTTGGGGAAACTGAGAAGAGCTTCTTTGGATCACATTGAGGCCTACGCTGATAAAGGAAATTTCATCCGTTCAAAACGTGAAAGAAGCTTTCTGAGTAAACTTCTTTCTGATCGGTGAGTTCAATCTCACAGAGTTACAATCTCTACCTCAAGAAGAAGTTTGCTAACACTCTTCTCGTCTAATCTGCTAAGTGATATTTGGGAGCCTATAGGGGCCCATGGTGATAAAGGAAATGTCCTCACATAATAACTAAAGAGAAGCTTTCTGAGAAACTGCATTACCATGTGTGAATGCAACTCACAGAGTTACACGTTTCTCTTCAGTGATCAGTTTGTTAGCACAGTTTTCTGGAAATCTGCAATTAGATACTTCATAGCGCAATGAACATTACAGTGACAAAGGAAATATCGACAGTGAAAACTAGAAGGAAGCTTTCTTAGAAACTTCTTGTTGATGTGTGAATTCATCTCACAGAGTTACACTTATGTTTCGTGGAACAGTCCATTAACACTGTCTTTGGGGAAACATGAGAAGGGCTTCTTTGGACCACATTGAGGCCTACGCTGATAAAGGAAATTTCATCCGTTCAAAACGTGACAGAAGCTTTCTGAGAAACTTCTTTCTGATCTGTGAGTTCATCTCACAGAGTTACAATCTCTGCCTCAAGAAGCAGTTTGCTAACACTCTTTCGTGGAATCTGCAAAGTGATATTTGGCAGCCTATTGGGGCCCATGGTGATAAAGGAAATATCCTCACATAATAACTAAAGAGAAGCATTCTGAGAAACTGCATTGCCATGTGTGAATGCAACTCACAGAGTTACACGTTTCTCTTCAGTGATCAGTTTGTTAGCATAGTTTTCTGGAGATCTGCAATTAGATACTTCATAGCGCAATGAACATTACAGTGACAAAGGAAATATCCAGAGATGAAAACTAGAAAGAAGCTTTCATAGAAACTTCTTGGTGATGTGTGAATTCATCTCACAGAGTTACACTTATGTTTCGTGGAGCAGTCCATTAACACTGTCTTTGGGGAAACTGAGAAGGGCTTCTTTGGATCACATTGAGGCCTACGCTGATAAAGGAAATTTCATCCGTTCAAAACGTGAAAGAAGCTTTCTGAGAAACTTCTTTCTGATCTGTGAGTTCATCTCACAGAGTTACAACCTCTGCCTCAAGAAGAAGTTTGCTAACACTCTTCTCGTCTAATCTGCAAAGTGATATTTGGGAGCCTATAGGGGCCCATGGTGATAAAGGAAATATCCTCACATAATAACTAAAGAGAAGCTTTCTGAGAAACTGCACTGCCATGTGTGAATGCAACTCACAGAGTTACGCCATTGTTTTTGCAGCCGTTTCTTAGGACTGTTTCCGTGGATTCCGAGAAGTGATATTTCAGATAGCTTTGAAGAATAGAAGGAGAAAGAAATGTCCTCCAAGAGAAAGCAGAACCAAGCTTTCTGAGAAACTGCTTTGTGATATGTGAATTCATTTCACAGTGTTCTATCACCCTTTCTCGGGGGAGTTTCCTAGCACTCATTTGAGGAATCTCAGATGTGATGTCTTGGATATCGTTGAATCGCATGCTGAATAAGGAACTATCCTCAGAGAAACCTGCAGAGAAGCCTTCTCAGAAACTTCTTTGTTGTGGGTGATTTCAGCCCACAGATGTCCATCATTGTTTCCACTGAGAAACTTGCTAGGAGAGTTTCGCAGAATCTGCAATAGGACACACGGTGGCGCTCCAAGACCACAAATAACTTCGTCTTACTAAAGAAGAAGCTTTCTGAGAAACCGCTTTGTGATGTGTGAATTCAACTCACTAAGTTGCAGCTGTATTTCGTGGGGCCGTGGCCTAGCCCTATTTGTGTGGAATCTGAGAACAGCTATTCCCGAACCCTTTGAAAACAATGGGGCCAAGGGAAACATCTTCCAATAAAAATGAGAAAGAAGCTTACTGAGAAACTTCTTTCTGATCTGTGAGTTCATCTCACAGAGTTACACTCTCTGCCTCAAGAAGCAGTTTGCTAACCCTCTTTTCGTGGAATCTGCAAAGTGATATTTGGCAGCCTATTGGGGCCCATGGTGATAAAGGAAATATCCTCACATAATAACTAAAGAGAAGCATTCTGAGAAACTGCATTGCCATGTGTGAATGCAACTCACAGAGTTACACGTTTCTCTTCAGTGATCAGTTTGTTAGCATAGTTTTCTGGAGATCTGCAATTAGATACTTCATAGCGCAATGAACATTACAGTGACAAAGGAAATATCCAGAGATGAAAACTTGAAAGAAGCTTTCATAGAAACTTCTTGGTGATGTGTGAATTCATCTCACACAGTTACACTTATGTTTCGTGGAGCAGTCCATTAACACTGTCTTTGGGGAAACTGAGAAGGGCTTCTTTGGATCACATTGAGGCCTACGCTGATAAAGGAAATTTCATCCGTTCAAAACGTGAAAGAAGCTTTCTGAGAAACTTCTTTCTGATCTGTGAGTTCATCTCACAGAGTTACAACCTCTGCCTCAAGAAGAAGTTTGCTAACACTCTTCTTGTCTAATCTGCAAAGTGATATTTGGGAGCCTATAGGGGCCCATGGTGATAAAGGAAATGTCCTCACATAATAACTAAAGAGAAGCTTTCTGAGAAACTGCATTACCATGTGTGAATGCAACTCACAGAGTTACACGTTTCTCTTCAGTGATCAGTTTGTTAGCACAGTTTTCTGGAAATCTGCAATTAGATACTTCATAGCGCAATGAACATTACAGTGACAAAGGAAATATCGACAGTGAAAACTAGAAGGAAGCTTTCTTAGAAACTTCTTGTTGATGTGTGAATTCATCTCACAGAGTTACACTTATGTTTCGTGGAGCAGTCCATTAACACTGTCTTTGGGGAAACTGAGAAGAGCTTCTTTGGATCACATTGAGGCCTACGCTGATAAAGGAAATTTCATCCGTTCAAAACGTGAAAGAAGCTTTCTGAGAAACTTCTTTCTGATCTGTTAGTTCATCTCACAGAGTTACAATCTCTGCCTCAAGAAGCAGTTTGCTAACACTCTTTTCGTGGAATCTGCAAAGTGATATTTGGGAGCCTATAGGGGCCCATGGTGATAAAGGAAATATCCTCACATAATAACTAAAGAGAAGCTTTCTGAGAAACTGCATTACCATGTGTGAATGCAACTCACAAAGTTACACGTTTCTCTTCAGTGATCAGTTTGTTAGCACAGTTTTCTGGAAATCTGCAATTAGATACTTCATAGCGCAATGAACATTACAGTGACAAAGGAAATATCCACAGTGAAAACTAGAAGGAAGCTTTCTTAGAAACTTCTTGTTGATGTGTGAATTCATCTCACAGAGTTACACTTATGTTTCGTGGAACAGTCCATTAACACTGTCTTTGGGAAACTGAGAAGGGCTTCTTTGGACCACATTGAGGCCTACGCTGATAAAGGAAATTTCATCCGTTCAAAACGTGAAAGAAGCTTTCTGAGAAACTTCTTTCTGATCTGTGAGTTCATCTCACAGAGTTACAACCTCTGCCTCAAGAAGCAGTTTGCTAACACTCTTCTCGTCTAATCTGCAAAGTGATATTTGGGAGCCTATAGGGGCCCATGGTGATAAAGGAAATGTCCATCACATAATAACTAAAGAGAAGCTTTCTGAGAAACTGCACTGCCATGTGTGAATGCAACTCACAGAGTTACGCCATTGTTTTTGCAGCCGTTTCTTAGGACTGTTTCCGTGGATTCCGAGAAGTGATATTTCAGATAGCTTTGAAGAATAGAAGGAGAAAGAAATGTCCTCCAAGAGAAAGCAGAACCAAGCTTTCTGAGAAACTGCTTTGTGATATGTGAATTCATTTCACAGTGTTCTATCACCCTTTCTCGGGGGAGTTTCCTAGCACTCATTTGAGGAATCTCAGATGTGATGTCTTGGATATCGTTGAATCGCATGCTGAATAAGGAACTATCCTCAGAGAAACCTGCAGAGAAGCCTTCTCAGAAACTTCTTTGTTGTGGGTGATTTCAGCCCACAGATGTCCATCATTGTTTCCACTGAGAAACTTGCTAGGAGAGTTTTCGCAGAATCTGCAATAGGACACACGGTGGCGCTCCAAGACCACAAATAACTTCGTCTTACTAAAGAAAGAAGCTTTCTGAGAAACCGCTTTGTGATGTGTGAATTCAACTCACTAAGTTGCAGCTGTATTTCGTGGGCCGTGGCCTAGCCCTATTTGTGTGGAATCTGAGAACAGCTATTCCCGAACCCTTTGAAAACAATGGGGCCAAGGGAAACATCTTCCAATAAAAATGAGAAAGAAGCTTACTGAGAAACTTCTTTCTGATCTGTGAGTTCATCTCACAGAGTTACAATCTCTGCCCAAGAAGCAGTTGCTAACCCTCTTTTCGTGGAATCTGCAAAGTGATATTTGGCAGCCTATTGGGGCCCATGGTGATAAAGGAAATATCCTCACATAATAACTAAAGAGAAGCATTCTGAGAAACTGCATTGCCATGTGTGAATGCAACTCACAGAGTTACACGTTTCTCTTCAGTGATCAGTTTGTTAGCTAGTTTTCTGGAGATCTAATTAGATACTTCATAGCGCAATGAACATTACAGTGACAAAGGAAATATCCAGAGATGAAAACTAGAAAGAAGCTTTCATAGAAACTTCTTGGTGATGTGTGAATTCATCTCACAGAGTTACACTTATGTTTCGTGGAGAAGTCCATATTAACACTGTCTTTGGGGAAATGAAGAAGGGCCTTCTTTGGACAATTGAGGCCTACGTGATAAAGGAAATTTCCTCCGTTCGAAACGTGAAAGAAGCTTTCTGAGAAACTTCTTTCTGATCTGTGAGTTCATCTCACAGAGTTACAACCTCTGCCTCAAGAAGAAGTTAATAAGTTTGCTAAACTCTTCTCGTCTATCTGGCAAAAGTGATATTTGGGAGCCTATAGGGCCCTGGTGATAAAGGAAATGTCCTCAAAAAAACCAAAAGAAGCTTTCTGAGAAACGCGACTTACCATGTGTGTAATGCAACTCACAGAGTTACACGTTTCTCTTCATTGATCAGTTTGTTAGCACAGTTTTCTGGAAATCTGCAATTAGATCTTCATAGCGCAATGAACATTACAGTACAGGAAATATCGACAGTGAAAACTAGAAGGAAAGCTTCTTAGAAACTTCTTGTTGAGTGTTGAATTCATCTCACAGTTACACTTTTGTTTCGTGACGTCCATTAACACTGTCTTTGGGGAAACTGAGAAGGCTTTTTGGATCACATTGAGGCCTACGCTGATAAAGGAAATTTCATCCGTTCAAAACGTGAAAGAAGCTTCTGAAAACTTCTTTGATCTGTGAGTTCATCTCACAGGTTACAACCCGGCTCAAGAAGAAGAGTTGCTACACTCTTCTGTCTAATCTGCAAAGTGATATTTGGGAGCATAGGGCCCATGGTGATAAAGGAATGTCCTCACATAATAACTAAGAGAGCATTCTGAGAACCGCATGGCCATGTGTGAATGCAACTCACAGAGTTACACGTTTCTCTCAGTATCAGTTTTTTAGCAAGTTTTTCCTGGAATCTGCAATTAGATACTTCATAGCGCAATGAACATTACAGTGACAAAGGAAATATCCAGATATGCAAAACTAAAGAAGCTTTCATAGAAACTTCTTGGTGATTGTGTGAATTCATCTCACAGAGTTACACTTATTTTTCGTGGACAGTCCATTAACACTGTCTTTGGAGGAAACTGAGAAGGTTCTTTGGATCACATTGAGCCTAAGCTGATAAAGGAAATTTCATCCGTTCAAAACGTGAAAGAAGCTTTCTGAAACTTCTTTCTGATCTGGAGTTCATCTCACAGAGTTACAACCTCTGCCTCAGAAGAACGTTGCTCACACTCTTTCGTTAATGTCTGCAAAGTGATATTTGGGAGCCTATAGGGGCCCATGTGATAAAGGAAATATCCTCACATATACTAAAGAGAAGCTTTCTGAGAAACTGCACTGCCATGTGTGAATGCAACTCACAGAGTTACTCCATTGTTTTTGCAGCCGTTCTTAGGTGTTTCCGTACCGAAGTGATACAGATAGTTGAAGATGAGGAAAGAAATGTCCAAGAGAAGCACCAAGTTTTTTTTCTAGAAACTGTTTGTGATTTGTGAATTCTCAGTGTTCAATCACCTTCGAGTTTCCTAGCACTCATTAGGAACTCAGATGCTATGTCTTGGATATGCTTTAATCGCATGACCTGAATAAGGAACTTTCCTCGAGTAGAACCTGCAGAGATATCCTTCTCAAGAAAACTCTTTGTTGGGGTGAATTTCAGACCGCAATGTCCTCATTGTTTCCACTGAGAACTGCTAGAGAGTTTTTCGCAGAATCTGCAATAGACAACAGCTGTGCCTCCAAGACCACAAATAATTCGTCTTACGTAAAGACAGAAAGATCTTCTGAGAACGCTTTTGTGATGTGTGGAATTCAACTCACTAGTTACTGCAGCTGTATTTCGTGGGGCTTGGACCTAGCTATTCGTTGGATCTGAGAACAGCTATTCCTCGAACCTTTGAAAACATGGGCAAGAACATCTCCAAAAAATGAGAAAGACTTCTGAAAACTTCTTTGATCTGTGAGTTCATCCACAGAGTTACACTCTCTGCCTCAAGAGCAGTTTGCTACCCTTTTTCGGGAATCTGCAAATGTGATATTTGGCACCATATTGGGGCCCATGTGATAAGGAAAATATCTCAAAATAACTAAAGAGAAGCTTCTGAGAAACTGATTGCCATGTGTGAATGCAACTCACAGAGTTACACGTTTCTCTTCAGTGACATTGTTAGCAGTTTTTCTGGAGAATCTGCAATTAGATACTTCATCGGCAATGAACATTACATGACAAAGGAAATATCCAGGATGAACTGAAAGAAGCTTTCATAGAAACTTCTGTGATGTGTGAATCATCTCACACAGTTACACTTATGTTTCGTGGACAGTCATTAAACCCTTTTGGGGAAACTGAGAAGGGCTTCTTTGGATCACATTGAGGCCTACGCTGATAAAGGAAATTCATCCGTTCGAAACGTGAAAGAAGCTTTCTGAGAAACTTCTTTCTGATCTGTGAGTTCATCTCACAGATTACAACCTCTCTGCCTCAAGAAAAGTTTGCTAACACTCTTTTGTCTAATCTGCAAAGTGATATTGGGAGCCTATAGGGCCCATGGTGATAAAGGAAATGTCCTCACATAATAACTAAAGAGAAGCTTTTGAGAACTGCATTACCATGTGTGAATGCAACTCACAAATACACGTTTCTCTCAGTGATCAGTTTGTTAGCCCAGTTTTCTGGAATCTGCAATAGATACTTCATAGCGCAATGAACATTACAGTGACAAAGGAAATATCGACAGTGAAAACTAGAAGAAGCTTTCTTATACTTCTTGTTGATGTTGTGAATTCATCTCACAGAGTTACACTTATGTTTCGTGGACAGTCCATTAACACTGTCTTTGGGGAAACTGAGAAGGCTTCTTGGATCACATTGAGGCCTACGCTGATAAAGGAAATTTCATCCGTTCAAAAACGTGAAAGAAGCTTTCTGAGAAACTTCTTTCTGATCTGTAGTTCATCTCACAGAGTTACAACTCTGCCTCAAGAAGCAGTTTGCAACACTCTTTTCGTGGAATCTGCAAAGTGATTTTGGGAGCTATAGGGGCCCATGGTGAAAGAATATCCTCACATAATAAAACAAGAGAGCTTTCTGAGAAACTGTTACCATGTGTGAATGCAACTCACAAAGTTACACGTTTCTCTTCAGTGATCAGTTTGTTAGCACAGTTTTCTGGAATCTGCAATTAGATACTTCATAGCGCAATGAACATTACAGTGACAAGGAAATATCCAATGAAAACTAGAAGAAGGCTTTCTTAGAAACTTCTTGTTGATGTGTGAATTCATCTCACAGAGTTACACTTATGTTCGTGGACAGTCCATTAACACTGTCTTTGGGAAACTGAGAAGAGCTTCTTTGGATACCACATTGGGCCTACGCTGATAAAGAATTTCATCCGTTCAAAACGTGAAAGAAGCTTTCTGAGAAATTCTTTCTGATCTGTAGTTCATCTCCAGAGTTACAACCTCTGCCTCAAGAAGCAGTTTGCTAACACTCTTCTCGTCTAATCTGCCAAAGTGATATTTGGGAGCCTATAGGGGCCCATGGTGATAAGGAAATTCCTCACATAATAATAAGAGAAAGCTTTCTGAGAAACTGCATGCCATGTGTGAATGCAACTCACAGAGTTACGCCATTGTTTTTGCAGCCGTTTCTTAGGACTGTTTCCGGGGATTCAGAAGTGATATTTCAGATAGCTTTGAAGAATAGAAGGAGAAAGAAATGTCCCCAGAGAAGCAGAACCAACTTTCTGAGAAACTGCTTTGTGATATGTAATTCTTCACAGTGTCTATCACCTTTTCTCGGGGGAGTTTCTAGCACTCATTTGAGGAATCTCAGATGTGATGTCTTGGATATCGTTGAATCGCATGCTGATAAGGAACTATCCCTCAGAAAACCTGCAGAAAGCCTTCTCAAAACTTCTTTGTTGTGGGTGATTTCAGCCCACAGATGTCCATCATTGTTTCCTAGAGAAACTTGCTAGGAGAGTTTTCGCAGAATCTGCAATAGGACACACGGTGGCGCTCACACGACCACAAATAACTTCGTCTTACTAAAGAAAGAAGCTTTCTGAGAAACCGCTTTGTGATTGTGAATCCACTCACTAGTTGCAGCTGTATTTCGTGGGCCGTGGCTAGCCTATTTTGTGGAATCTGAGAACACGTATTCCCGAACCTTTGAAAACATGGGCCAAGGGAAACATCTTCCAATAAAAATGAAAAGAAGCTTACTGAGAAACTTCTTTCTGATTGTGAGTTCATCTCACAGAGTTACAATCTCTTGCCTCAAGAAGCAGTTTGCTAACCTCTTTCGTGAATCTGCAAAGTGATATTTGCGCACTATTGGGGCCCATGGTGGATAAAGGAAAATCATCTCACCATAATAACTAAAGAGAAGCATTCTGAGAAACTGCATTGCCAGTGTGAATGCAACTCACAGAGTTACACGTTTCTCTTCAGTGATCAGTTTGTTAGCATAGTTTTCTGGAGATCTGCAATAGATACTTCATGCGCAATGAACATTACATGAACAAGGAAATATCCAGAGATGAAAACTTGAAAGAAGCTTTCTAGAAACTTCTTGGTGATGTGTAATTCATCTCACAGAGTTACACTTAGTTCGTGGAGCAGTCCTTACACTGTCTTTGGGAAACTGAGAAGGCTTCTTTGGATCACATGAGGCCTACGGTGATAAAGGAATTTCCTCCTTCGAAACGTGAAGAAGCTTTGAGAAACTTCTTCTGATCTGTGAGTTCATCTCACGAGTTACAAACCTCTGCCTCAGAGAAGTTTTGCTAACCTCTTCTGTCTAATCTGCAAAGTGATATATTGGGATCCTATA
>NW_022141810.1:0-15587 GCF_007565055.1 Rhinopithecus roxellana | reverse complement strand
GCATTAACACTGTCTTTGGGGAAACTGAGAAGGGCTTCTTTGGATCACATTGAGGCCTACGCTGATAAAGGAAATTTCATCCGTTCAAAACGTGAAAGAAGCTTTCTGAGAAACTTCTTTCTGATCTGTGAGTTCATCTCACAGAGTTACAACCTCTGCCTCAAGAAGCAGTTTGCTAACACTCTTTTCGTGGAAACTGCAAAGTGATATTTGGGAGCATATTGGGGCCCATGGTGATAAAGGAATTATCCTCACATAATAACTAAAGAGAAGCTTTCTGAGAAACTGAATTGCCATGTGTGAATGCAACTCACAGAGTTACACGTTTCTCTTCAGTGATCAGTTTGTTAGCACAGTTTTCTGGAAATCTGCAATTAGATACTTCATAGCGCAATGAACATTACAGTGACAAAGGAAATATCCAGATGAAAACTAGAAAGAAGCTTTCTTAGAAACTTCTTGGTGATGTGTGAATTCATCTCACAGAGTTACACTTATGTTTCGTGGAGCAGTCCATTAACACTGTCTTTGGGGAAACTGAGAAGGGCTTCTTTGGATCACATTGAGGCCTACGCTGATAAAGGAAATTTCCTCCGTTTAAAAAGTGAAAGAAGCTTTCTGAGAAACTTCTTTCTGATCTGTGAGTTCATCTCACAGAGTTACAACCTCTGCCTCAAGAAGCAGTTTGCTAACACTCTTTTCGTGGAAACTGCAAAGTGATATTTGGGAGCATATTGGGGCCCATGGTGATAAAGGAATTATCCTCACATTAACTAAAGAGAAGCTTTCTGAGAAACTGAATTGCCATGTGTGAATGCAACTCACAGAGTTACACGTTTCTCTTCAGTGATCAGTTTGTTAGCACAGTTTTCTGGAAATCTGCAATTAGATACTTCATAGCGCAATGAACATTACAGTGACAAAGGAAATATCCAGAGAACTAGAAGGAAGCTTTCTTAGAAACTTCTTGGTGATGTGTGAATTCATCTCACAGAGTTCACTTATGTTTCGTGGAGCAGTCCATTAACACTGTCTTTGGGGAAACTGAGAAGGGCTTCTTTGGATCACATTGAGGCCTACGCTGATAAAGGAAATTTCATCCGTTCAAAACGTGAAAGAAGCTTTCTGAGAAACTTCTTTCTGATCTGTGAGTACATCTCACAGAGTTACAACTCTGCCTCAAGAAGTTTGCTAACACTCTTTTCGTGGAATCTGCAAAGTGATATTTGGGAGCCTATTGGGCCATGGTGATAAAGGAAATTCCTCACATAATAACTAAAGAGAAGCTTTCTGAGAAACTGCATTGCCATGTGTGATGCAACTCACAGAGTTACACGTTTCTCTTCAGTGATCAGTTTGTTAGCACAGTTTTCTGGAAATCTGCAATTAGATACTTCATAGCGCAATGAACATACAGTGACAAAGGAAATATCCCAGATGAAAACTAGAAAGAAGCTTTCTTAGAAACTTCTTGGTGATGTGTGAATTCATCTCACAGAGTTACACTTATGTTTCGTGGAACAGTCCATTAACACTGTCTTTGGGGAAACTGAGAAGGGCTTCTTTGGATCACATTGAGCCTACGCTGATAAAGGAAATTTCATCCGTTCAAAACGTGAAAGAAGCTTCTGAGAAACTTCTTTCTGATCTGTGAGTTCATCTCAAAGAGTTACAACCTCTGCCTCAAGAAGCAGTTGCTACACTCTTTTCGTGGAACTGCAAAGTGATATTTGGGAGCATATTGGGGCCCATGGTGATAAAGGAATTATCCTCACTAATAACTAAAGAGAAGCTTTCTGAGAAACTGAATTGCCAGGTGTGAAGCAACTCACAGAGTTACAGCTTTCTTCAGTGATCATTTTGTTAGCACAGTTTTTCTGGAAAATCTGCAATTAGATACTTCATAGCGCATGAACATTACAGTGACAAAGGAAATATCCAGATGAAAACTAGAAAGAAGCTTTCTTTAGAAACTTCTTGGTGATGTGTGAAATTCATCTCACAGAGTTACACTTATGTTTCGTGGAGCAGTCCATTAACACTGTCTTTGGGAAACTGAGAAGGGCTTCTTGGATCACATTGAGGCCTACGCTGATAAAGGAAATTTCATCCGTTCAAAACGTTGAAGAAGCTTTCTGAGAAACTTCTTTCTGATCTGTGAGTTCATCTCACAGAGTTACAACCTCTGCCTCCAAGAAGCAGTTTGCTAACACTCTTTTCGTGGAATCTGCAAGTGATATTTGGGAGCATATTGGGGCCCATGGTGATAAAGGAATTATCCTCACATAATAAACTAAAGAGAAGCTTTTCTGAGAAACTGGAATTGCCATGTGTGAATGCAACTCACAGAGTTACACGTTTTCTCTTCAGTGATCAGTTTGTTAGCACAGTTTTCTGGAATCTGCAATTAGATACTTCATAGCGCAATGAACATTACAGTGACAAGGACATATCCAGATGAAAACTAGAAGAAGCTTTCTTAGAAACTTCTTGGTGATGTGTGAATTCTCTCACAGAGTTACACTTATGTTTCGTGGAAGCAGTCCATTAACACGGTCTTTGGGGAAACTGAGAAAGGGCTTCGTTGGATCACATTGAGGCCTACGCTGATAAAGGAAATTTCATCCGTTCAAAACGTGAAAGAAGCTTCTGAGAAACTTCTTTCTGATCTGTGAGTCATCTCACAGAGTTACAACCTCTGCCTCAAGAAGCAGTTGCTAACACTCTTTTCGTGGAATCTGCAAAGTGATATTTGGGAGCATATTGGGGCCCATGGTGATAAAGGAATTATCCTCACATAATAACTAAAGAGAAGCTTTCTGAGAAACTGCATTGCCATGTGTGAATGCAACTCACAGAGTTACACGTTTCTCTTCAGTGATCAGTTTGTTAGCACAGTTTTCTGGAAATCTGCAATTAGATACTTCATAGCGCAATGAACATTACAGTGACAAAGGAAATATCCAGATGAAAACTAGAAAGAAGCTTTCTTAGAAACTTCTTGGTGATGTGTGAATTCATCTCACAGAGTTACACTTTTGTTTCGTGGAACAGTCCATTAACACTGTCTTTGGGGAAACTGAGAAGGGCTTCTTTGGATCACATTGAGGCCTACGCTGATAAAGGAAATTTCCTCCGTTCAAAACGTGAAAGAAGCTTTCTGAGAAACTTCTTTCTGATCTGTGAGTTCATCTCACAGAGTTACAACCTCTGCCTCAAGAAGCAGTTTGCTAACACTCTTTTCGTGGAAACTGCAAAGTGATATTTGGGAGCATATTGGGCCCATGGTGATAAAGGAATTATCCTCACATAATAACTAAAGAGAAGCTTTCTGAGAAACTGAATTGCCATATGTGAATGCACTCACAGAGTTACACGTTTCTCTTCAGTGATCAGTTTGTTAGCACAGTTTTCTGGAAATCTGCAATTAGATACTTCATAGCGCAATGAACATTACAGTGACAAAGGAAATATCCAAGATGAAACTAGAAGAAGCTTTCTTAGAAACTTCTTGGTGATGTGAATTCATCTCACAGAGTTACACTTATGTTTCGTGGAACAGTCCATTAACACTGTCTTTGGGGAAACTGAGAAGGGCTTCTTTGGATCACATTGAGGCCTACGCTGATAAAGGAAATTTCATCCGTTCAAAACGTGAAAGAAGCTTTCTGAGAAACTTCTTTCTGATCTGTGAGTTCATCTCACAGAGTTACAACCTCTGCCTCAAGAAGCAGTTTGCTAACACTCTTTTCGTGGAACTGCAAAGTGATATTGGGAGCATATTGGGGCCCATGGTGATAAAGGAATTATCCTCACATAATAACTAAAGAGAAGCTTTCTGAGAAACTGAATTGCCATGTGTGAATGCAACTCACAGAGCTACACGTTTCTCTTCAGTGATCAGTTTGTTAGCACGGTTTTCAGATAATCTGCAATTAGATACTTCATAGCGCAATGAACATTACAGTGACAAAGGAAATATCCAGATGAAAACTAGAAAGAAGCTTTCTTAGAAACTTCTTGGTGATGTGTGAACTCATCTCACAGAGTTACACTTATGTTTCGTGGAGCAGTCCATTAACACTGTCTTTGGGGAAACTGAGAATGGCTTCTTTGGATCACATTGAGGCCTACGCTGATAAAGGAATTTCATCCGTTCAAAACGTGAAAGAAGCTTCTGAGAAACTTCTTTCTGATCTGTGAGTTCATCTCACAGAGTTACAATCTCTGCCTCAAGAAGCAGTTTGCTAACACTCTTTTCGTGGAATCTGCAAAGTGATATTTGGGAGCCTATTGGGGCCATGGTGATAAAGGAAATATCCTCACATAATAACTAAAGAGAAGCTTTCTGAGAAACTGCATTGCCATGTGTGAATGCAACTCACAGAGTTACACGTTTCTCTTCAGTGATCAGTTTGTTAGCACAGTTTTCTGGAAATCTGCAATTAGATACTTCATAGCGCAATGAACATTACAGTGACAAAGGAAATATCCACAGATGAAAACTAGAAAGAAGCTTTCTTAGAAACTTCTTGGTGATGTGTGAATTCATCTCACAGAGTTACACTTATGTTTCGTGGACAGTCCATTACACTGTCTTTGGGGAAACTGAGAAGGGCTTCTTTGGATCACATTGAGGCCTACGCTGATAAAGGAAATTTCATCCGTTCAAAACGTGAAAGAAGCTTTCTGAGAAACTTCTTTCTGATCTGTGAGTTCATCTCACAGAGTTACAACTCTGCCTCAAGAAGCAGTTTGCTAACACTCTTTTCGTGGAATCTGCAAAGTGATATTTGGGAGCATATTGGGGCCCATGGTGATAAAGGAATATCCTCACATAATAACTAAAGAGAAGCTTTCTGAGAAACTGCATTGCCATGTGTGAATGCAACTCACAGAGTTACACGTTTCTCTTCAGTGATCAGTTTGTTAGCACAGTTTTCTGGAAATCTGCAATTAGATACTTCATAGCGCAATGAACATTACAGTGACAAAGGAAATATCCACATGAAAACTAGAAAGAAGCTTTCTTAGAAACTTCTTGGTGATGTGTGAATTCATCTCACAGAGTTACACTTATGTTTCGTGGAGCAGTCCATTAACACTGTCTTTGGGGAAACTGAGAAGGGCTTCTTTGGATCACATTGAGGCCTACGCTGATAAAGGAAATTTCATCCGTTCAAAACGTGAAAGAAGCTTTCTGAGAAACTTCTTTCTGATCTGTGAGTTCATCTCACAGAGTTACAATCTCTGCCTCAAGAAGCAGTTTGCTAACACTCTTTTCGTGGAATCTGCAAAGTGATATTTGGGAGCCTTTTGGGGCTCATGGTGATAAAGGAAATATCCTCACATAATAACTAAAGAGAAGCTTTCTGAGAAACTGCATTGCCATGTGTGAATGCAACTCACAGAGTTACACGTTTCTTTTCAGTGATCAGTTTGTTAGCACAGTTTTCTGGAAATCTGCAATTAGATACTTCATAGCGCAATGAACATTACAGTGACAAAGGAAATATCCAGATGAAAACTAGAAAGAAGCTTTCTTAGAAACTTCTTGGTGATGTGTGAATTCATCTCACAGAGTTACACTTATGTTTCGTGGAGCAGTCCATTAACACTGTCTTTGGGGAAACTGAGAAGGGCTTCTTTGGATCACATTGAGGCCTACGCTGATAAAGGAAATTTCATCCGTTCAAAACGTGAAAGAAGCTTTCTGAGAAACTTCTTTCTGATCTGTGAGTTCATCTCACAGAGTTACAATCTCTGCCTCAAGAAGCAGTTTGCTAACACTCTTTTCGTGGAATCTGCAAAGTGATATTTGGGAGCCATTGGGGCCCATGGTGATAAAGGAATATCCTCACATAATAACTAAAGAGAAGCTTTCTGAGAAACTGCATTGCCATGTGTGAATGCAACTCACAGAGTTACACGTTTCTCTTCAGTGATCAGTTTGTTAGCACAGTTTTCTGGAAATCTGCAATTAGATACTTCATAGCGCAATGAACATTACAGTGACAAAGGAAATATCCAGATGAAAACTAGAAAGAAGCTTTCTTAGAAACTTCTTGGTGATGTGTGAATTCATCTCACAGAGTTACACTTATGTTTCGTGGAGCAGTCCATTAACACTGTCTTTGGGGAAACTGAGAAGGGCTTCTTTGGATCACATTGAGGCCTACGCTGATAAAGGAAATTTCATCCGTTCAAAACGTGAAAGAAGCTTTCTGAGAAACTTCTTTCTGATCTGTGAGTTCATCTCACAGAGTTACAATCTCTGCCTCAAGAAGCAGTTTGCTAACACTCTTTTCGTGGAATCTGCAAAGTGATATTTGGGAGCCTATTGGGGCTCATGGTGATAAAGGAAATATCCTCACATAATAACTAAAGAGAAGCTTTCTGAGAAACTGCATTGCCATGTGTGAATGCAACTCACAGAGTTACACGTTTCTCTTCAGTGATCAGTTTGTTAGCACAGTTTTCTGGAAATCTGCAATTAGATACTTCATAGCGCAATGAACATTACAGTGACAAAGGAAATATCCACAGATGAAAACTAGAAAAAGCTTTCTTAGAAACTTCTTGGTGATGTGTGAATTCATCTCACAGAGTTACACTTATGTTTCGTGGAGCAGTCCATTAACACTGTCTTTGGGGAAACTGAGAAGGGCTTCTTTGGATCACATTGAGGCCTACGCTGATAAAGGAAATTTCATCCGTTCAAAACGTGAAAGAAGCTTTCTGAGAAACTTCTTTCTGATCTGTGAGTTCATCTCACAGAGTTACAATCTCTGCCTCAAGAAGCAGTTTGCTAACACTCTTTTCGTGGAATCTGCAAAGTGATATTTGGGAGCCTATTGGGGCCATGGTGATAAAGGAAATATCCTCACATAATACTAAAGAGAAGCTTTCTGAGAAACTGCATTGCCATGTGTGAATGCAACTCACAGAGTTACACGTTTCTCTTCAGTGATCAGTTTGTTAGCACAGTTTTCTGGAAATCTGCAATTAGATACTTCATAGCGCAATGAACATTACAGTGACAAAGGAATATCCAGATGAAAACTAGAAAGAAGCTTTCTTAGAAACTTCTTGGTGATGTGTGAATTCATCTCACAGAGTTACACTTATGTTTCGTGGAGCAGTCCATTAACACTGTCTTTGGGGAAACTGAGAAGGGCTTCTTTGGATCACATTGAGGCCTACGCTGATAAAGGAAATTTCATCCGTTCAAAACGTGAAAGAAGCTTTGAGAAACTTCTTTCTGATCTGTGAGTTCATCTCACAGAGTTACAACTCTGCCTCAAGAAGCAGTTTGCTAACACTCTTTTCGTGGAATCTGCAAAGTGATATTTGGGAGCATATTGGGGCCCATGGTGATAAAGGAATATCCTCACATAATAAAGAGAAGCTTTCTGAGAAACTGCATTGCCATGTGTGAATGCAACTCACAGAGTTACACGTTTCTCTTCAGTGATCAGTTTGTTAGCACAGTTTTCTGGAAATCTGCAATTAGATACTTCATAGCGCAATGAACATTACAGTGACAAAGGAAATATCCACAGATGAAAACTAGAAAGAAGCTTTCTTAGAAACTTCTTGGTGATGTGTGAATTCATCTCACAGAGTTACACTTATGTTTCGTGGAGCAGTCCATTAACACTGTCTTTGGGGAAACTGAGAAGGGCTTCTTTGGATCACATTGAGGCCTACGCTGATAAAGGAAATTTCATCCGTTCAAAACGTGAAAGAAGCTTCTGAGAAACTTCTTTCTGATCTGTGAGTTCATCTCACAGAGTTACAATCTCTGCCTCAAGACGCAGTTTGCTAACACTCTTTTCGTGGAATCTGCAAAGTGATATTTGGGAGCCTATTGGGGCCATGGTGATAAAGGAAATATCCTCACATAATAACTAAAGAGAAGCTTTCTGAGAAACTGCATTGCCATGTGTGAATGCAACTCACAGAGTTACACGTTTCTCTTCAGTGATCAGTTTGTTAGCACAGTTTTCTGGAAATCTGCAATTAGATACTTCATAGCGCAATGAACATTACAGTGACAAAGGAAATATCCACAGATGAAAACTAGAAAGAAGCTTTCTTAGAAACTTCTTGGTGATGTGTGAATTCATCTCACAGAGTTACACTTATGTTTCGTGGAGCAGTCCATTACACTGTCTTTGGGGAAACTGAGAAGGGCTTCTTTGGATCACATTGAGGCCTACGCTGATAAAGGAAATTTCATCCGTTCAAAACGTGAAAGAAGCTTTCTGAGAAACTTCTTTCTGATCTGTGAGTTCATCTCACAGAGTTACAACCTCTGCCTCAAGAAGCAGTTTGCTAACACTCTTTTCGTGGAATCTGCAAAGTGATATTTGGGAGCATATTGGGGCCCATGGTGATAAAGGAATATCCTCACATAATAACTAAAGAGAAGCTTTCTGAGAAACTGATTGCCATGTGTGAATGCAACTCACAGAGTTACACGTTTCTCTTCAGTGATCAGTTTGTTAGCACAGTTTTCTGGAAATCTGCAATTAGATACTTCATAGCGCAATGAACATTACAGTGACAAAGGAAATATCCACATGAAAACTAGAAAGAAGCTTTCTTAGAAACTTCTTGGTGATGTGTGAATTCATCTCACAGAGTTACACTTATGTTTCGTGGAGCAGTCCATTAACACTGTCTTTGGGGAAACTGAGAAGGGCTTCTTTGGATCACATTGAGGCCTACGCTGATAAAGGAAATTTCATCCGTTCAAAACGTGAAAGAAGCTTTCTGAGAAACTTCTTTCTGATCTGTGAGTTCATCTCACAGAGTTACAATCTCTGCCTCAAGAAGCAGTTTGCTAACACTCTTTTCGTGGAATCTGCAAAGTGATATTTGGGAGCCTTTTGGGGCTCATGGTGATAAAGGAAATATCCTCACATAATAACTAAAGAGAAGCTTTCTGAGAAACTGCATTGCCATGTGTGAATGCAACTCACAGAGTTACACGTTTCTCTTCAGTGATCAGTTTGTTAGCACAGTTTTCTGGAAATCTGCAATTAGATACTTCATAGCGCAATGAACATTACAGTGACAAAGGAAATATCCAGATGAAACTAGAAGAAGCTTTCTTAGAAACTTCTTGGTGATGTGTGAATTCATCTCACAGAGTTACACTTATGTTTCGTGGAGCAGTCCATTAACACTGTCTTTGGGAAACTGAGAAGGGCTTCTTTGGATCACATTGAGGCCTACGCTGATAAAGGAAATTTCATCCGTTCAAAACGTGAAAGAAGCTTTCTGAGAAACTTCTTTCTGATCTGTGAGTTCATCTCACAGAGTTACAATCTCTGCCTCAAGAAGCAGTTTGCTAACACTCTTTTCGTGGAATCTGCAAAGTGATATTTGGGAGCCATTGGGGCCCATGGTGATAAAGGAATATCCTCACATAATAACTAAAGAGAAGCTTTCTGAGAAACTGCATTGCCATGTGTGAATGCAACTCACAGAGTTACACGTTTCTCTTCAGTGATCAGTTTGTTAGCACAGTTTTCTGGAAATCTGCAATTAGATACTTCATAGCGCAATGAACATTACAGTGACAAAGGAAATATCCACAGATGAAAACTAGAAAGAAGGTTTCTTAGAAACTTCTTGGTGATGTGTGAATTCATCTCACAGAGTTACACTTATGTTTCGTGGAGCAGTCCATTAACACTGTCTTTGGGGAAACTGAGAAGGGCTTCTTTGGATCACTTGAGGCCTACGCTGATAAAGGAATTTCATCCGTTCAAAACGTGAAAGAAGCTTCTGAGAAACTTCTTTCTGATCTGTGAGTACATCTCACAGAGTTACAATCTCTGCCTCAAGAAGCAGTTTGCTAACACTGTTTTCGTGGAATCTGCAAAGCGATATTTGGGAGCCTATTGGGTCCATGGTGATAAAGGAAATATCCTCACATAATAACTAAAGAGAAGCTTTCTGAGAAACTGCATTGCCATGTGTGAATGCAACTCACAGAGTTACACGTTTCTCTTCAGTGATCAGTTTGTTAGCACAGTTTTCTGGAAATCTGCAATTAGATACTTCATAGCGCAATGAACATTACAGTGACAAAGGAAATATCCACAGATGAAAACTAGAAAGAAGCTTTCTTAGAAACTTCTTGGTGATGTGTGAATTCATCTCACAGAGTTACACTTATGTTTCGTGGAACAGTCCATTACACTGTCTTTGGGGAAACTGAGAAGGGCTTCTTTGGATCACATTGAGGCCTACGCTGATAAAGGAAATTTCCGTTCAAAACGTGAAAGAAGCTTTCTGAGAAACTTCTTTCTGATCTGTGAGTTCATCTCACAGAGTTACAACCTCTGCCTCAAGAAGCAGTTTGCTAACACTCTTTTCGTGGAACTGCAAAGTGATATTTGGGAGCATATTGGGGCCCATGGTGATAAAGGAATTATCCTCACATAATAACTAAAGAGAAGCTTTCTGAGAAACTGATTGCCATGTGTGAATGCAACTCACAGAGTTACACGTTTCTCTTCAGTGATCAGTTTGTTAGCACAGTTTTCTGGAAATCTGCAATTAGATACTTCATAGCGCAATGAACATTACAGTGACAAAGGAAATATCCAGATGAAAACTAGAAAGAAGCTTTCTTAGAAACTTCTTGGTGATGTGTGAATTCATCTCACAGAGTTACACTTATGTTTCGTGGAGCAGTCCATTAACACTGTCTTTGGGGAAACTGAGAAGGGCTTCTTTGGATCACATTGAGGCCTACGCTGATAAAGGAAATTTCATCCGTTCAAAACGTGAAAGAAGCTTTCTGAGAAACTTCTTTCTGATCTGTGAGTTCATCTCACAGAGTTACAATCTCTGCCTCAAGAAGCAGTTTGCTAACACTCTTTTCGTGGAATCTGCAAAGTGATATTTGGGAGCCTTTGGGGCTCATGGTGATAAAGGAAATATCCTCACATAATAACTAAAGAGAAGCCTTCTGAGAAACTGAATTGCCATGTGTGAATGCAACTCACAGAGTTACACGTTTCTCTTCAGTGATCAGTTTGTTAGCACAGTTTTCTGGAAATCTGCAATTAGATACTTCATAGCGCAATGAACATTACAGTGACAAAGGAAATATCCAGATGAAACTAGAAAGAAGCTTTCTTAGAAACTTCTTGGTGATGTGTGAATTCATCTCACAGAGTTACACTTATGTTTCGTGGAGCAGTCCATTAACACTGTCTTTGGGGAAACTGAGAAGGGCTTCTTTGGATCACATTGAGGCCTACGCTGATAAAGGAAATTTCCTCCGTTCAAAACGTGAAAGAAGCTTTCTGAGAAACTTCTTTCTGATCTGTGAGTTCATCTCACAGAGTTACAATCCTGCCTCAAGAAGCAGTTTGCTAACACTCTTTTCGTGGAATCTGCAAAGTGATATTTGGGAGCATTGGGGCCCATGGTGATAAAGGAATATCCTCACATAATAACTAAAGAGAAGCTTTCTGAGAAACTGCATTGCCATGTGTGAATGCAACTCACAGAGTTACACGTTTCTCTTCAGTGATCAGTTTGTTAGCACAGTTTTCTGGAAATCTGCAATTAGATACTTCATAGCGCAATGAACATTACAGTGACAAAGGAAATATCCACAGATGAAAACTAGAAAGAAGGTTTCTTAGAAACTTCTTGGTGATGTGTGAATTCATCTCACAGAGTTACACTTATGTTTCGTGGAGCAGTCCATTAACACTGTCTTTGGGGAAACTGAGAAGGCTTCTTTGGATCACTTGAGGCCTACGCTGATAAAGGAATTTCATCCGTTCAAAACGTGAAAGAAGCTTTCTGAGAAACTTCTTTCTGATCTGTGAGTTCATCTCACAGAGTTACAATCTCTGCCTCAAGAAGCAGTTTGCTAACACTGTTTTCGTGGAATCTGCAAAGTGATATTTGGGAGCCTATTGGGGCTCATGGTGATAAAGGAAATATCCTCACATAATAACTAAAGAGAAGCTTTCTGAGAAACTGCATTGCCATGTGTGAATGCAACTCACAGAGTTACACGTTTCTCTTCAGTGATCAGTTTGTTAGCACAGTTTTCTGGAAATCTGC
Source organism: Rhinopithecus roxellana (assembly GCF_007565055.1). Classification (NCBI taxonomy): domain Eukaryota; kingdom Metazoa; phylum Chordata; class Mammalia; order Primates; family Cercopithecidae; genus Rhinopithecus; species Rhinopithecus roxellana. Next base: position 3,482 of record NW_022141810.1, on the reverse strand, counting down.
AATTAGATACTTCATAGCGCAATGAACATTACAGTGACAAAGGAAATATCCACAGATGAAAACTAGAAAGAAGCTTTCTTAGAAACTTCTTGGTGATGTGTGAATTCATCTCACAGAGTTACACTTATGTTTCGTGGAGCAGTCCATTAACACTGTCTTTGGGGAAACTGAGAAGGGCTTCTTTGGATCACATTGAGGCCTACGCTGATAAAGGAAATTTCATCCGTTCAAAACGTGAAAGAAGCTTTCTGAGAAACTTCTTTCTGATCTGTGAGTTCATCTCACAGAGTTACAACCTCTGCCTCAAGAAGCAGTTTGCTAACACTCTTTTCGTGGAATCTGCAAAGTGATATTTGGGAGCATATTGGGGCCCATGGTGATAAAGGAATTATCCTCACATAATAACTAAAGAGAAGCTTTCTGAGAAACTGCATTGCCATGTGTGAATGCAACTCACAGAGTTACACGTTTCTCTTCAGTGATCAGTTTGTTAGCACAGTTTTCTGGAAATCTGCAATTAGATACTTCATAGCGCAATGAACATTACAGTGACAAAGGAAATATCCAGATGAAAACTAGAAAGAAGCTTTCTTAGAAACTTCTTGGTGATGTGTGAATTCATCTCACAGAGTTACACTTATGTTTCGTGGAGCAGTCCATTAACACTGTCTTTGGGGAAACTGAGAAGGGCTTCTTTGGATCACATTGAGGCCTACGCTGATAAAGGAAATTTCATCCGTTCAAAACGTGAAAGAAGCTTTCTGAGAAACTTCTTTCTGATCTGTGAGTTCATCTCACAGAGTTACAATCTCTGCCTCAAGAAGCAGTTTGCTAACACTCTTTTCGTGGAATCTGCAAAGTGATATTTGGGAGCCTTTGGGGCTCATGGTGATAAAGGAAATCCTCACATAATAACTAAAGAGAAGCTTTCTGAGAAACTGCATTGCCATGTGTGAATGCAACTCACAGAGTTACACGTTTCTCTTCAGTGATCAGTTTGTTAGCACAGTTTTCTGGAAATCTGCAATTAGATACTTCATAGCGCAATGAACATTACAGTGACAAAGGAAATATCCAGATGAAACTAGAAGAAGCTTTCTTAGAAACTTCTTGGTGATGTGTGAATTCATCTCACAGAGTTACACTTATGTTTCGTGGAGCAGTCCATTAACACTGTCTTTGGGGAAACTGAGAAGGGCTTCTTTGGATCACATTGAGGCCTACGCTGATAAAGGAAATTTCATCCGTTCAAAACGTGAAAGAAGCTTCCTGAGAAACTTCTTTCTGATCTGTGAGTTCATCTCACAGAGTTACAACCTCTGCCTCAAGAAGCAGTTTGCTAACACTCTTTTCGTGGAATCTGCAAAGTGATATTTGAGAGCATATTGGGGCCCATGGTGATAAAGGAATTATCCTCACATAATAACTATAGAGAAGCTTTCTGAGAAACTGCATTGCCATGTGTGAATGCAACTCACAGAGTTACACGTTTCTCTTCAGTGATCAGTTTGTTAGCACAGTTTTCTGGAAATCTGCAATTAGATACTTCATAGCGCAATGAACATTACAGTGACAAAGGAAATATCCACAGATGAAAACTAGAAAGAAGGTTTCTTAGAAACTTCTTGGTGATGTGTGAATTCATCTCACAGAGTTACACTTATGTTTCGTGGAGCAGTCCATTAACACTGTCTTTGGGGAAACTGAGAAGGGCTTCTTTGGATCACATTGAGGCCTACGCTGATAAAGGAAATTTCATCCGTTCAAAACGTGAAAGAAGCTTTCTGAGAAACTTCTTTCTGATCTGTGAGTTCATCTCACAGAGTTACAACCTCTGCCTCAAGAAGCAGTTTGCTAACACTCTTTTCGTGGAATCTGCAAAGATATTTGGGAGCCTATTGGGGCTCATGGTGATAAAGGAAATATCCTCACATAATAACTAAAGAGAAGCTTTCTGAGAAACTGCATTGCCATGTGTGAATGCAACTCACAGAGTTACACGTTTCTCTTCAGTGATCAGTTTGTTAGCACAGTTTTCTGGAAATCTGCAATTAGATACTTCATAGCGCAATGAACATTACAGTGACAAAGGAAATATCCACGATGAAAACTAGAAAGAAGCTTTCTTAGAAACTTCTTGGTGATGTGTGAATTCATCTCACAGAGTTACACTTATGTTTCGTGGAACAGTCCATTAACACTGTCTTTGGGGAAACTGAGAAGGGCTTCTTTGGATCACATTGAGGCCTACGCTGATAAAGGAAATTTCATCCGTTCAAAACGTGAAAGAAGCTTTCTGAGAAACTTCTTTCTGATCTGTGAGTTCATCTCACAGAGTTACAACCTCTGCCTCAAGAAGCAGTTTGCTAACACTCTTTTCGTGGAATCTGCAAAGTGATATTTGGGAGCATATTGGGCCCATGGTGATAAAGGAATTATCCTCACATAATAACTAAAGAGAAGCTTTCTGAGAAACTGCATTGCCATGTGTGAATGCAACTCACAGAGTTACACGTTTCTCTTCAGTGATCAGTTTGTTAGCACAGTTTTCTGGAAATCTGCAATTAGATACTTCATAGCGCAATGAACATTACAGTGACAAAGGAAATACCACAGATGAAAACTAGAAAGAAGCTTTCTTAGAAACTTCTTGGTGATGTGTGAATTCATCTCACAGAGTTACACTTATGTTTCGTGGAGCAGTCCATTAACACTGTCTTTGGGGAAACTGAGAAGGGCTTCTTTGGATCACATTGAGGCCTACGCTGATAAAGGAAATTTCATCCGTTCAAAACGTGAAAGAAGCTTTCTGAGAAACTTCTTTCTGATCTGTGAGTTCATCTCACAGAGTTACAATCTCTGCCTCAAGAAGCAGTTTGCTAACACTCTTTTCGTGGAATCTGCAAAGTGATATTTGGGAGCCATTGGGGCCATGGTGATAAAGGAAATATCCTCACATAATAACTAAAGAGAAGCTTTCTGAGAAACTGCATTGCCATGTGTGAATGCAACTCACAGAGTTACACGTTTCTCTTCAGTGATCAGTTTGTTAGCACAGTTTTCTGGAAATCTGCAATTAGATACTTCATAGCGCAATGAACATTACAGTGACAAAGGAAATATCCACATGAAACTAGAAAGAAGCTTTCTTAGAAACTTCTTGGTGATGTGTGAATTCATCTCACAGAGTTACACTTATGTTTCGTGGAGCAGTCCATTAACACTGTCTTTGGGGAAACTGAGAAGGGCTTCTTTGGATCACATTGAGGCCTACGCTGATAAAGGAAATTTCATCCGTTCAAAACGTGAAAGAAGCTTCTGAGAAACTTCTTTCTGATCTGTGAGTTCATCTCACAGAGTTACAATCTCTGCCTCAAGAAGCAGTTTGCTAACACTGTTTTCGTGGAATCTGCAAAGTGATATTTGGGAGCCTATTGGGCCATGGTGATAAAGGAAATATCCTCACATAATAACTAAAGAAG
>NW_022141809.1:0-6668 GCF_007565055.1 Rhinopithecus roxellana | reverse complement strand
CAGAAAGCTTCTTTCACGTTTTGAACGGATGAAATTTCCTTTATCAGCGTAGGCCTCAATGTGATCCAAAGAAGCCCTTCTCAGTTTCCCCAAAGACAGTGTTAATGGACTGCTCCACGAAACATAAGTGTAACTCTGTGAGATGAATTCACACATCACCAAGAAGTTTCTAAGAAAGCTTCTTTCTAGTTTTCATCTGTGGAAATTTCCTTTGTCACTGTAATGTTCATTGCGCTATGAAGTATCTAATTGCAGATTTCCAGAAAACTGTGCTAACAAACTGATCACTGAAGAGAAACGTGTAACTCTGTGAGTTGCATTCACACATGGCAATGCAGTTTCTCAGAAAGCTTCTCTTAGTTATTATGTGAGGATAATTCCTTTATCACCATGGGCCTCAATAGGCTCCCAAATATCACTTTGCAGATTCCACCAAAAAAGTGTTAGCAAACTGCTTCTTAAGGCAGAGGTTGTAACTCTGTGAGATGAACTCACAGATCAGAAAGAAGTTTCTCAGAAAGCTTCTTTCACGTTTTGAACGGATGAAATTTCCTTTATCAGCGTAGGCCTCAATGTGATCCAAAGAAGCCCTTCTCAGTTTCCCCAAAGACAGTGTTAATGGACTGCTCCACGAAACATAAGTGTAACTCTGTGAGATGAATTCACACATCACCAAGAAGTTTCTAAGAAAGCTTCTTTCTAGTTTTCATCTGTGGAAATTTCCTTTGTCACTGTAATGTTCATTGCGCTATGAAGTATCTAATTGCAGATTTCCAGAAAACTGTGCTAACAAACTGATCACTGAAGAGAAACGTGTAACTCTGTGAGTTGCATTCACACATGGCAATGCAGTTTCTCAGAAAGCTTCTCTTTAGTTATATTGAGGATATTCCTTTATCACCATGGCCCAATAGGCTCCCAAATATCACTTTGCAGATTCCACCAAAAAAGTGTTAGCAAACTGCTTCTTGAGGCAGAGGTTGTAACTCTGTGAGATGAACTCACAGATCAGAAAGAAGTTTCTCAGAAAGCTTCTTTCACGTTTTGAACGGATGAAATTTCCTTTATCAGCGTAGGCCTCAATGTGATCCAAAGAAGCCCTTCTCAGTTTCCCCAAAGACAGTGTTAATGGACTGCTCCACGAAACATAAGTGTAACTCTGTGAGATGAATTCACACATCACCAAGAAGTTTCTAAGAAAGCTTCTTTCTAGTTTTCATCTGTGGAAATTTCCTTTGTCACTGTAATGTTCATTGCGCTATGAAGTATCTAATTGCAGATTTCCAGAAAAACTGTGCTAACAAACTGATCACTGAAGAGAAACGTGTAACTCTGTGAGTTGCATTCACACATGGCAATGCAGTTTCTCAGAAAGCTTCTCCTTAGTTATTATGTGAGGATAATTCCTTTATCACCATGGACCTCAATAGGCTCCCAAATATCACTTTGCAGATTCCACCAAAAAAGTGTTAGCAAACTGCTTCTTAAGGCAGAGGTTGTAACTCTGTGAGATGAACTCACAGATCAGAAAGAAGTTTCTCAGAAAGCTTCTTTCACGTTTTGAACGGATGAAATTTCCTTTATCAGCGTAGGCCTCAATGTGATCCAAAGAAGCCCTTCTCAGTTCCCCAAAGACAGTGTTAATGGACTGCTCCACGAAACATAAGTGTAACTCTGTGAGATGAATTCACACATCACCAAGAAGTTTCTAAGAAAGCTTCTTTCTAGTTTTCATCTGTGGAAATTTCCTTTGTCACTGTAATGTTCATTGCGCTATGAAGTATCTAATTGCAGATTTCCAGAAAACTGTGCTAACAAACTGATCACTGAAGAGAAACGTGTAACTCTGTGAGTTGCATTCACACATGGCAATGCAGTTTCTCAGAAAGCTTCTCTTAGTTATTATGTGAGGATATCCTTTATCACCATGGGCCTCAATAGGCTCCCAAATATCACTTTGCAGATTCCACCAAAAAAGTGTTAGCAAACTGCTTCTTAAGGCAGAGGTTGTAACTCTGTGAGATGAACTCACAGATCAGAAAGAAGTTTCTCAGAAAGCTTCTTTCACGTTTTGAACGCTGAAATTTCCTTATCAGCGTAGGCCTCAATGTGATCCAAAGAAGCCCTTCTCAGTTTCCCCAAAGACAGTGTTAATGGACTGCTCCACGAACATAAGTGTAACTCTGTGAGATGAATTCACACATCACCAAGAAGTTTCTAAGAAAGCTTCTTTCTAGTTTTCATCTGTGGAAATTTCCTTTGTCACTGTAATGTTCATTGCGCTATGAAGTATCTAATTGCAGATTTCCAGAAAACTGTGCTAACAAACGATCACTGAAGAGAACGTGTAACTCTGTGAGTTGCATTCACACATGGCAATGCAGTTTCTCAGAAAGCTTCTCTTAGTTATTATGTGAGGATAATTCCTTTATCACCATGGCCTCAATAGGCTCCCAAATATCACTTTGCAGATTCCACCAAAAAAGTGTTAGCAAACTGCTTCTTAAGGCAGAGGTTGTAACTCTGTGAGATGAACTCACAGATCAGAAAGAAGTTTCTCAGAAAGCTTCTTTCACGTTTTGAACGGATGAATTTCCTTTATCAGCGTAGGCCTCAATGTGATCCAAAGAAGCCTTCTCAGTTTCCCCAAAGACAGTGTTAATGGACTGCTCCACGATAACATAAGTGTAACTCTGTGAGATGAATTCACCACATCACCAAGAAGTTTCTAAGAAAGCTTCTTTCTAGTTTTTCATTGTGGAAATTTCCTTGTCACTGTAATGTTCATTGCGCTATGAAGTATCTAATTGCAGATTTCCAGAAACTGTGCTAACAAACTGATCACTGAAGAGAAACGTGTAACTCTGTGAGTTGCATTCACACATGGCAATGCAGTTTCTCAGAAAGCTTCTCTTTATTATTATGTGAGGATAATTCCTTTATCACCATGGGCCTCAATAGGCTCCCAATATCACTTTGCAGATTCCACCAAAAAAGTGTTAGCAAACTGCTTCTTAAGGCAGAGGTTGTAACTCTGTGAGATGAACTCACAGATCAGAAAGAAGTTTCTCAGAAAGCTTCTTTCACGTTTGAATGAACGGATGAAATTTCCTTTATCAGCGTAGGCCTCAAGTGATCCAAAGAAGCCCTTCTCAGTTTCCCCAAAGACAGTGTTAATGGACTGCTCCACGAAACATAAGTGTAACTCTGTGAGATGAATTCACACATCACCAAGAAGTTTCTAAGAAAGCTTCTTTCTAGTTTTCATCTGTGGATTTCCTTGTCACTGTAAGTTCATTGCGCTAGGAAGTATCTAATTGCAGATTTCCAGAAAACTGTGCTAACAAACTGATCACTGAAGAGAAACGTGTAACTCTGTGAGTTGCATTCACACATGGCAATGCAGTTTCTCACAAAGCTTCTCTTTAGTTATTATGTGAGGATAATTCCTTTATCACCATGGGCCTCAATAGGCTCCCAAATATCACTTTGCAGATTCCACCAAAAAAGTGTTAGCAAACTGCTTCTTAGGCAGAGGTTGTAACTCTGTGAGATGAACTCACAGATCAGAAAGAAGTTTCTCAGAAAGCTTCTTTCACGTTTGAACGCTGAAATTTCCTTTATAGCGTAGGCCTCAATGTGATCAAAGAAGCCCTTCTCAGTTTCCCCAAAGACAGTGTTAATGGACTGCTCCACGAAACATAAGTGTAACTCTGTGAGATGAATCACACATCACCAAGATTTTAAGAAAAGCTTCTTTCTAGTTTTCATCTGTGGAAATTTCCTTTGTCACTGTAATGTTCATTGCGCTATGAAGTATCTAATTGCAGATTTCCAGAAAACTGTGCTAACAAACTGATCACTGAAGAGAAACGTGTAACTCTGTGAGTTGCATTCACACATGGCAATGCAGTTTCTCAGAAAGCTTCTCTTAGTTATTATGTGAGGATATTCCTTTATCACATGGGCCTCAATAGGCTCCCAAATATCACTTTGCAGATTCCACCAAAAAGTGTGTAGCAAACTGCTTCTTAAGGCAGAGGTTGTAACTCTGTGAGATGAACTCACAGATCAGAAAGAAGTTTCTCAGAAAGCTTCTTTCACGTTTTGAACGGATGAAATTTCCTTTACAGCGTAGGCCTCAATGTGATCCAAAGAAGCCCTTCTCATTTCCCAAAGACAGTGTTAATGGACTGCTCCCACGAAACATAAGTGTACTCTGTGAGATGAATTCACACATCACCAAAAGTTTTCTAAGAAAGCTTCTTTCTAGTTTTCATCTGGAAATTTCCTTTGCACTGTAATGTTCATTGCGCTATGAAGTATCTAATTGCAGATTTCCAGAAAACTGTGCTAACAAAACTGATCACTGAAGAGAAACGTGTAACTCTGTGAGTTGCATTCACACATGGCAATGCAGTTTCTCAGAAAGCTCTCCTTTAGTTATTATGTGAGGATAATTCCTTTATCACCATGGCCTCAATAGCTCCCAAATATCACTTTGCAGATTCCCAAAAAGTGTTAGCAAACTGCTTCTTAAGCAGAGGTTGTAACTCTGTGAGATGAACTCACAGATCAGAAAGAAGTTTCTCAGAAAACTTCTTTCACGTTTTGAACGGATGAAATTTCCTTATCAGCGTAGGCCTCAATGTGATCCAAAGAAGCCTTCTCCAGTTTCCCCAAAGACAGTGTTAATGGACGCTCACGAAACATAAGTGTAACTCTGTGAGATGAATTCACACATCACCAAGAAGTTTCTAAGAAAGCTTCTTTCTAGTTTTCATCGTGGAATTTCCTTTGTCACTGTAATGTTCATGCGCTATGAAGTATCTAATTGCAGATTTCCAGAAAACTGTGCTAACAAACTGATCACTGAAGAGAAACGTGTAACTCTGTGAGTTGCCATTCACACATGGCAATGCAGTTTCTCAGAAAGCTTCTCTTTAGTTATTATGTGAGGATATTCACTTTATCACCATGGGCCCCAATAGGCTCCCATATCATTTGCAGATTACCCCAAGTGGTTAGCCATCTGCTTCTTGGGCAGAGGTGGTAACTCTGTGAGATGAACTCACAGATCAAGAAAGAAGTTTCCAGAAAGCTTCTTTCACGTTTTGAACGGGTTGAAATTTCCTTTATCACCGTGAGCTCAATGTGAGCCAAAAAGCCTTCTCAGTTTCCCCACAAGACGAGGGTTAATGGAACTGCTTCCACGAAACATAAGTGTAACTCTGTGAGATGATTCAACATCACCAAGAAGTTTCTAGAAAGCTGCTTCTAGTTTATCTAGGAAGATTCCTTTGTCACTGTAATGTACAGTGCAGTATGAGTATAATTGCAGGATTCTCAGAAACTGTGCTAACAAACTGATCAACTGAAAGAGAAACGTGTAACTCGTGAGTTGGCCTTCACAGCATGGCAAGTCAGGTTCTCAGAAAGCTTCTCTTTATTATTATGGAGGATATATTCCTTATATCACCAGGGCCCCCGAATAGAGCAGCCCAAATTACTTTGCCAGATTTCCAGAAGAAAAGAGGTTAGCAAACTGCTTTCTGAGGCAAGTTGTACTCTGATGAGATGAACTCAAGAGGAGAAAGAAGTTCTTCAAGCGAAGCTCTTTCGTTTTGAACGGAGAAATATTCCTTTATCAGCGTAGCCTCAAGGTTGATCATAATGAAAGCCCTCTCAGTTTCCCCAAAAGACAGTGGTTAATGGAATGCTTCCACGAAACATAGTTGTAACTCTGATGGATGAATTCACACATCACCGAAGAAGTTTTAAGAAAAGCTTTTCTAGTTTTCATTGGTATATTTCCTTGTTGTCACTGTAATGTCTCATTGACGCTATGGAAGTTCTACATGTGCAGATTTCCAGAAAGAAACTGTGCTAACAAACTGATCAACGAAGAGAAAAATGTAAACTCTGTGAGTTGCATCACACACATGCAATGCAGTTTCTCAGAAAGCTTCTCTGAGTTATTATGTGAGGATATTGCCTTATCACCATGGAGCCCAATAGGCCCCAAATATCACTTGCAGATTCACGAAAAGAGTGTTAGCAAAACTGCTTCTTGAGGCAGAGTGTAACTCTGTGAGATGAAGCTCACAGATCAGAAAGAAGTTTCTCAGAAAGCTTCTTTCTCACGTTTTGACGGATGTGAAATTTCCTTTATCACAGCGTAGGCCTCAATGTGATCCAAGAAGCCTTCTCAGTTTCCCCAAGACAGTGTTAATGGACTGCTCCACGAAACATAAAGTGTAAACTCTGTGAGTTGAATTCACACATCCCAAGAAGTTTCTAAGAAAGCTCTTTCTAGTTTCATCTGTGGATATTCCTTTGTCACTGTAATGTTCATTGCGCTATGAAGTATCTAATGCAGATTTCAGAGAAAACTGTGCTAACACAACTGATCACTGAAGAAACGTGTAACGTGTGAGTTGCATTCCACACATGGCAATCAGTTTCTCAGAAAGCTTCTCTTTAGTTATTATGTGAGGATATTCTTTATCACCATGGGTCCCCAATAGGCCTCAATATCACTTTGGCAGTTCCACGAAAAGAGTGTTAGCAAACTGCTTCTTGAGGCAGAGTTTGTAAACTCTGTGAGATGAACTCACAGATCAGAAAGAAGTTTCTCAGAAAGCTTCTTTCACGTTTTGAACGGAATG
>NW_022141808.1:0-7270 GCF_007565055.1 Rhinopithecus roxellana | reverse complement strand
ACCGAGAAAGGGTGATAGAACACTGTGAAATGAATTCACATATCACAAAGCAGATCCTCAGAAAAGCTTGGTTCTGCTTTCTCTTGGAGGATAATTATTTTCTCCTTCTATTCTTCAAAGCTATCAGAAAATCACTTCTCAAATCCACGAACATCCTAAGAAACGGCTCCAAAAAACACTGGCTAACTCTGTGAGTTGCATTCACACATGGCAATGCAGTTTCTCAGAAAGCTTCTCTTTAGTTATTATGTGAGGATATTTGCTTTATCAACATGGGCCCCAATAGACTCCCAAATATCACTTGCAGATTCCACGAAGAGAGTGTTAGCAAACTGCTTCTTGAGGCAGAGTTTGTACTCTGTGAGAAGAACTCACAGATCAGAAAGAAGTTTCACAGAAAGCTTCTTTCACGTTTTGAACGGATGAAATTTCCTTTATCAGCGTAGGCCTCAATGTGATCCAAAGAAGCCCTTCTCAGTTTCCCCAAAGACAGTGTTAATGGACTGCTCCACGAAACATAAGTGTAACTCTGTGAGATGAATTCACACATCACCAAGAAGTTTCTAAGAAAGCTTCTTTCTAGTTTTCATCTGTGGATATTTCCTTTGTCACTGTAATGTTCATTGCGCTATGAAGTATCTAATTGCAGATTTCCAGAAAACTGTGCTAACAAACTGATCAATGAAGAGAAACGTGTAACTCTGGAGTTGCATTCACACATGGCAATGCAGTTTCTCAGAAAGCTTCTCTTTAGTTATGTGTGAGGATATTTGCTTTATCACCATGGGCCCCAATAGACTCCCAAATATCACTTTGCAGATTCCACGAAGAGAGTGTTAGCAAACTGCTTCTTGAGGCAGAGTTTGTAACTCTGTGAGATGAACTCACAGATCAGAAAGAAGTTTCTCAGAAAGCTTCTTTCACGTTTTGAACGGATGAAATTTCCTTTATCACGTAGGCCTCAATGTGATCCAAAGAAGCCCTTCTCAGTTTCCCCAAAGACAGTGTTAATGGAATGCTCCACGAAACATAAGTGTAACTCTGTGAGATGAATTCACACATCACCAAGAAGTTTCTAAGAAAGCTTCTTTCTAGTTTTCATCTGTGGATATTTCCTTTGTCACTGTAATGTTCATTGCGCTATGAATATCTAATTGCAGATTTCCAGAAAACTGTGCTAACAAAATGATCAATGAAGAGAAACGTGTAACTCTGGGAGTTGCATTCACACATGGCAATGCAGTTTCTCAGAAAAGCTTCTCTTTAGTTATATTATGTGAGGATATTTGCTTTATCAACATGGGCCCCAATAGACTCCCAAATATCACTTTGCAGATTCCACGAAGAGAGTGTTAGCAAACTGCTTCGTAGAGGCAGAGTTTGTACTCTGTGAGAAGAACTCACAGATCAGAAAGAAGTTTCTCAGAAAGCTTCTTTCACGTTTTTGAACGGATGAAATTTCCTTTATCAGCGTAGGCCTCAATGTGATCCAAAGAAGCCCTTCTCAGTTTCCCAAAGACAGTGTTAATGGACTCTCCACGAAACATAAGTGTAACTCTGTGAGATGAATTTCACACATCACCAGAAGTTTTCTAAGAAAGCTTCTTTCTAGTTTTCATCTGTGGCTATTTCCTTTGTCACTGTAATGTTCATTGCGCTATGAAGTATCTAATTGCAGATTTCCAGAAACTGTGCTAACAAACTGATCAATGAAGGAGAAAACGTGTAACTCTGGGAGTTGCATTCACCATGGCAATGCAGTTTCTCAGAAAGCTTCTCTTTAGTTATTATGTGAGGATATTGCTTTAGCACCATGGGCCCAAATAGACTCCCAAATATCACTTTGCAGATTCCACGAAGAGAGGTTTTAGCAAACTGCTTCTTGAGGCAGAGTTTGTAACTCTGTGAGATGAACTCACAGATCAGAAAGAAGTTTCTCAGAAAGCTTCTTTCACGTTTGAACGGATGAAATTCCCTTTATCACGTAGGCCTCAATGTGATCCAAAGAAGCCCTTCTCAGTTTCCCCAAAGACAGTGTTAATGGCATGCTCCACGAACATAAGTGTAACTCTGTGAGATGAAATTCACACATCACCAAGAAGTGTTCTAAGAAAGCTTCTTTCTAGTTTCATCTGTGGATATTTCTTTGTCACTGTAATGTTCATTGCACTATGAAGTATCTAATTGCAGATTTCCAGAAAACTGTGCTAACAAACTGATCAATGAGGAGAAAAGCGTGTAACTCTGTGAGTTTGCATTCACACCATGGCAATGCAGTTTCTCAGAAAGCTTCTCTTTAGTTATTATTAGTGAGGATATTTGCTTTATCACCATGGGCCCGGAATAGACCTCCCAATATCACTTTGCAGATTCCAGCGAAGAGAGTGTTAGCAAACTGCTTCTTGAGGCAGAGTTGTAACCTTTTAGATGAACTCACAGATCAGAAAGAAGTTTCTCATAAGCTTCTTTCTCATTTTTATTTGGAATATGTTTCCATTGGCCCCATTGTTTTCAAAGGGATCAGGGAATATCTGTTCTCAGATTCAACACAAATAGGGCTATTAGGGCACGGCGGCCACGAAATACAGCTGAAACTTAGTGAGTTGAATTCCACACATCACAAAGCGGTCTTCAGAAAGCTTCTTTCTTTAATAAGACGAGGTTATTTGTGGTCTTGGAGCGCCACCGTGTGTCCTATTGCAGAATTCTGCGAAAACTCTGCTAGCAAGTTTCTCAGTGGAAACAATGATGGAACATCTGTGGGCTGAATTCACCCACAACATAGAAGTTTCTGAGAAGGCTTCTCTGCAGGTTCTTCTCTGAGGATAGTTCCTTATTCAGCATGCGATTCAACGATATCCAAGACATCACATCTGAGATTTCCTCAATATGAGTGCTAGGAAACTCCACCGAGAAAGGGTGATAGAACACTGTGAAATGAATTCACATATCACAAAGCAGATCCTCAGAAAGCTTGGTTCTGCTTTCTCTTGGAGGATAATTATTTTCTCCTTCTATTCTTCAAAGCTATCAGAAATATCACTTCTCAGAATCCACGGAAACAGTCCTAAGAAACGCTCCAAAAAACACTGGCGTAACTCTGTGAGTTGCATTCACACATGGCAATGCAGTTTCTCAGAAAGCTTCTCCTTTAGTTATTATGTGAGGATATTTGCTTTATCAACATGGGCCCCAATAGACTCCCAAATATCACTTTGCAGATTCCACGAAGAGAGTGTTAGCAAACTGCTTCTTGAGGCAGAGTTTTGTAACTCTGTGAGAAGAACTCACAGATCAGAAAGAAGTTTCTTCTCAGAAAGCTTCTTTCACGTTTTGAACGGATGAAATTTCCTTTATCAGCGTAGGCCTCAATGTGATCCAAAGAAGCCCTTCTCAGTTTCCCCAAAGACAGTGTTAATGGACTGCTCCACGAAACATAAGTGTAACTCTGTGAGATGAATTCACACATCACCAAGAAGTTTCTAAGAAAGCTTCTTTCTAGTTTTCATCTGTGGATATTTCCTTTGTCACTGTAATGTTCATTGCGCTATGAAGTATCTAATGGCAGATTTCCAGAAAACTGTGCTAACAAACTGATCAATGAAGAGAAACGTGTAACTCTGGGAGTTGCATTCACACATGCAATGCAGTTTCTCAGAAAGCTTCTCTTTAGTTATTATGTGAGGATATTTGCTTTATCACCATGGGCCCCAATAGACTCCCAAATATCACTTTGCAGATTCCACGAAGAGAGTGTTAGCAAACTGCTTCTTGAGGCAGAGTTTGTAACTCTGTGAGATGAACTCACAGATCAGAAAGAAGTTTCTCAGAAGCTTCTTTCACGTTTTGAACGGATGAAATTTCCTTTATCAGCGTAGGCCTCAATGTGATCCAAAGAAGCCCTTCTCAGTTTCCCCAAAGACAGTGTTAATGGAATGCTCCACGAAACATAAGTGTAACTCTGTGAGATGAATTCACACATCACCAAGAAGTTTCTAAGAAGCTTCTTTCTAGTTTTCATCTTTGGATATTTCCTTTGTCACTGTAATGTTCATTGCGCTATGAAGTATCTAATTGCAGATTTCCAGAAAACTGTGCTAACAAACTGATCAATGAAGAGAAACGTGTAACTCTGGGAGTTGCATTCACACATGGCAATGCAGTTTCTCAGAAAGCTTCTCTTTAGTTATTATGTGAGGATATTTGCTTATCACCATGGGCCCCAATAGACTCCCAAATATCACTTTGCAGATTCCACGAAGAGAGTGTTAGCAAACTGCTTCTTGAGGCAGAGTTTGTAACTCTGTGAGATGAACTCACAGATCAGAAAGAAGTTTCTCAGAAAGCTTCTTTCACGTTTTGAACGGATGAAATTTCCTTTATCAGCGTAGGCCTCAATGTGATCCAAAGAAGCCCTTCTCAGTTTCCCCAAAGACAGTGTTAATGGAATGCTCCACGAAACATAAGTGTAACTCTGTGAGATGAATTCACACATCACCAAGAAGTTTCTAAGAAAGCTTCTTTCTAGTTTTCATCTGTGGATATTTCCTTTGTCACTGTAATGTTCATTGCGCTATGAAGTATCTAATTGCAGATTTCCAGAAAACTGTGCTAACAAACTGATCAATGAAGAGAAACGTGTAACTCTGTGAGTTGCATTCACACATGGCAATGCAGTTTCTCAGAAAGCTTCTCTTTAGTTATTATGTGAGGATATTTGCTTATATCACCATGGGCCCCAATAGACTCCCAAATATCACTTTGCAGATTCCACGAAGAGAGTGTTAGCAAACTGCTTCTTGAGGCAGAGTTTGTAACTCTGTGAGATGAACTCACAGATCAGAAAGAAGTTTCTCAGAAAGCTTCTTTCACGTTTTGAACGGATGAAATTTCCTTTATCAGCGTAGGCCTCAATGTGATCCAAAGAAGCCCTTCTCAGTTTCCCCAAAGACAGTGTTAATGGACTGCTCCACGAAACATAAGTGTAACTCTGTGAGATGAATTCACACATCACCAAGAAGTTTCTAAGAAAGCTTCTTTCTAGTTTTCATCTGTGGATTATTTCCTTTGTCACTGTAATGTTCATTGCGCTATGAAGTATCTAATGGCAGATTTCCAGAAAACTGTGCTAACAAACTGATCAATGAAGAGAAACGTGTAACTCTGTGAGTTGCATTCACACATGGCAATGCAGTATTCTCAGAAAGCTTCTCTTTAGTTATTATGTGAGGATATTTGCTTTATCAACATGGGCCCCAATAGACTCCCAAATATCACTTTAGCAGATTCCACGAAGAGAGTGTTAGCAAACTGCTTCTTGAGGCAGAGTTTGTAACTCTGTGAGATGAACTCACAGATCAGAAAGAAGTTTCTCAGAAAGCTTCTTTCACGTTTTGAACGGATGAAATTTCCTTTATCAGCGTAGGCCTCAATGTGATCCAAAGAAGCCCTTCTCAGTTTCCCCAAAGACAGTGTTAATGGACTGCCTCCACGAAACATAAGTGTAACTCTGTGAGATGAATTCACACATCACCAAGAAGTTTCTAAGAAAGCTTCTTTCTAGTTTTCATCTGTGGATATTTCCTTTGTCACTGTAATGTTCATTGCGCTATGAAGTATCTAATGGCAGATTTCCAGAAAACTGTGCTAACAAACTGATCAATGAAGAGAAACGTGTAACTCTGGGAGTTGCATTCACACATGGCAATGCAGTTTTCTCAGAAAGCTTCTCTTTAGTTATTATGTGAGGATATTTTGCTTTATCACCATGGGCCCCAATAGACTCCCAATATCACTTTGCAGATTCCACGAAGAGAGTGTAGCAAACTGCTTCTTGAGGCAGAGTTTGTAACTCTGTGAGAAGAACTCACAGATCAGAAAGAAGTTTCTCAGAAAGCTTCTTTCACGTTTGAACGGATGAAATTTCCTTTATCAGCCGTAGGCCTCAATGTGATTCCAAAGAAGCCCTTCTCAGTTTTCCCCAAAGACAGTGTTAATGGACTGCTCCACGAAACATAAGTGTAACTCTGTGAGATGAATTCACACATCACCAAGAAGTTTCTAAGAAAGCTTCTTTCTAGTTTTCATCTGTGGATATTTCCCTTTGTCACTGTAATGTTACATTGCGCTATGAAGTATCTAATTGCAGATTTCCAGAAAACTGTGCTAACAAACTGATCAATGAAGAGAAACGTGTAACTCTGGGAGTTGCATTCACACATGGCAATGCAGTTTCTCAGAAACTTCTCTTTAGTTATTATGTGAGGATATTTGCTTTATCAACATGGGCCCCAATAGACTCCCAAATATCACTTTGCAGATTCCACGAAGAGAGTGTTAGCAAACTGCTTCTTGAGGCAGAGTTTGTAACTCTGTGAGAAGAACTCACAGATCAGAAAGAAGTTTCTCAGAAAGCTTCTTTCACGTTTTGAACGGATGAAATTTCCTTTATCAGCGTAGGCCTCAATGTGATCCAAAAGCCCTTCTCAGTTTCCCCAAAGACAGTGTTAATGGACTGCTCCACGAAACATAAGTGTAACTCTGTGAGATGAATTCACACATCACCAAGAAGTTTCTAAGAAAGCTTCTTTCTAGTTTTCATCTGTGGTATTTCCTTTGTCACTGTAATGTTCATTGCGCTATGAAGTATCTAATTGCAGATTTCCAGAAAACTGTGCTAACAAACTGATCAATGAAGAGAAACGTGTAACTCTGGGAGTTGCATTCACACATGGCAATGCAGTTTCTCAGAAAGCTTCTCTTTAGTTATATGTGAGGATATTTGCTTTATCACCATGGGCCCCAATAGACTCCCAAATATCACTTTGCAGATTCCACGAAGAGAGTGTTAGCAAACTGCTTCTTGAGGCAGAGTTTGTAACTCTGTGAGAAGAACTCACAGATCAGAAAGAAGTTTCTCAGAAAGCTTCTTTCACGTTTTGAACGGATGAAATTTCCTTTATCAGCGTAGGCCTCAATGTGATCCAAGAAGCCCTTCTCAGTTTCCCCAAAGACATGTTAATGGACTGCTCCACGAAACATAAGTGTAACTCTGTGAGATGAATTCACACATCACCAAGAAGTTTCTAAGAAAGCTTCTTTCTAGTTTTCATCTGTGGATATTTCCTTTGTCACTGTAATGTTCATTGCGCTATGAAGTATCTAATTGCAGATTTCCAGAAAACTGTGCTAACAAACTGATCAATGAAGAGAAACGTGTAACTCTGAGTTGCATTCACACATGGCAATGCAGTTTCTCAGAAAGCTTCTC
>NW_022141807.1:0-6233 GCF_007565055.1 Rhinopithecus roxellana | reverse complement strand
TCTTGATGATGTGTGAATTCATCTCACAGAGTTACACTTATGTTTCCTGCAACAGTCCATTATCACTGTTTTTGAGGAACCTGAGAAGGACTTCTTTGGATCGCATTGAGGCCTACGCTGATAAAGGAATATCATCAGTTCAAAACGTGAAAGAAGCTTTCTGAGAATCTTCTTTGTGATCTGTGAATTCCTCTCACAGAGTTACAGCTTAGTTCTCAGGAAGCAGTTTGCTAACACTCTTTTAGTGGAACCTGCAAAGTAGATTTGGGTGCCCATAGTTGCCCATGCTGAAAATGGATATATCCTCAGATAATAACTAGAGAGAAGCGTTCTGAGAGATTGCTTTCTGATGTGTGACTTCATCACACAGAGTTCCACCCTTCCCTTCTTGGAAAAGTTTGCTAACTCTGTTATCTTGTGTTCTGGAAAGTGATATTTGGGAGCTCATTGAGGGCTATGGTGGAAAAGGAAATATCCTCAGATGAAAACTGGAAAGAAGCCTTCTGAGAAACTGCATTGCGATGTGTGAATGCAACTCACAGAGTTAACAATTTCTCTTCAGTGTTCAGTGTGCTAACACAGTTTTCTGGAAATCTGGAATGGGATACTTCTGAACGCAATGAACCTTACGGTGACAAAGGAAATAGCCTCAGATGAAAACTAGAAATAAGCTTATTAAAAAACTTCTTGGTGATGTGTGAATTCATCTCACACAGTTACACTTATGTCTAATGCAGCAGTCCAATATCACGGTTTGTGAGGAACCTGAGAAGGACTTCTTTGGATCGCATTGAGGCGTACGCTGATAAAGAAAATATCATCAGTTCAAAACGTGAAAGAAGCTTTCTGAGAAACTTCTTTGTGATCTGTGAATTCCTCTCACAGATTTTCAGCTTAGTTCTCAGGAAGCAGTTTGCTAACACCTTTTCGTGGAATCTGCAAAGTGAGGTTTGGGAGCAAATAGCGGCCCATGGTGAAAAAGGAAATATCCTCAGATAATAACTAGAGAGAAGCTTTTGAGAGATTGCTTTCTGATGTGTGACTTCATCACACAGAGTTCCACCGTTTCTCTTTTAAAAGTTTGCTAACTCTTTTATCCTGTGTTCTGCAAAGTGATATTTGGGAGCTCATTGAGGGCTATGTTGAAAAAGGAAATATCCTCAGATCAAAACTGGAAATAAGCCTTCTGAGAAACTGAATGGCGATGTGTGAATGCAACTCACAGAGTTACACCTTTCTCTTCAGTGTTCAGTTTGCTGACACAGTTTTCTGGAAATCTGCAATGAGATACTTCTGAACGCCATGAACCTTATGGTGACAAAGGAAATATCCTCAGTTGAAAACTGGAAAGAAGCTTTCCTAGAAACCTCTTGGTGATGTGTGAATTCATCTCACAGATTTACACTTATGTTTCCTTCACCAGTCCATTATCACTGCTTTTGAGGAAACTGAGAAGGACTTCTTTGGATCGCATTGAGGCCTACGCTAATAAAGGTAATATCATCAGTTCAAAACGTGAAAGAAGCTTTCTGAGAAACTTCTTTGTGATCTGCGAATTCCTCTCACAGAGTTACAGCTTAGTTCTCAGGAAGCAGTTTCCTAACACTCTTTTCGTGGAATCTGCAAAGTGAGATTTGGGAGCCCTTGGGGCGCATGATGAAAAAGGAAATATCCTCAGATAATAACTTCAGAGAAGCTTACTGAGAGATGGCTTACTGATGTGTGACTTCATCACAGAGTTCCATCCTTCCCTTCTTGGAAGAGTTTGCTAACTCTGTTATCTTGTGTTCTGCAAAGTGATTATTGGGAGCTCATCAACAGCTATGGTGAAAAAGGAAATATCCTCAGATGAAAACTGGAAAGAAGCCTTCTGAGAAACTGCATTGCGATGTGTGAATGCAACTCACAGAGTTACACCTTTCTCTACAGTGTTCAGTGTGCTGACACAGTTTTCTGGAAATCTGCAATGGGATACTTCTGAACGCATTGAAGCTCACTGTGACAAAGGAAATATCCTCAGTTGAAATCTAGAAAGAAGCTGTCCTAGAAACTTCTTGGTGATATGTGAATTCACATCACAGAGTTACAGTTATGTGTCCTGCAACAGTCCGTAATCACTGTTTTTGGGAACCTGAGAAGGACTTCTTTGGATCGAATTGAGGCCTACGCTGATAAAGGAAATATCATCAGTTCAAAACGTGAAAGAAGTTTTCTGAGAAACTTCTTTGTGATCTGTGAATTCCTCTCACAAAGTTACAGCTTAGTTCTCAGGAAGCAGTTTGCTAACACTCTTTTCGAGGAATCCGCAAAGAGAGATTTGGGAGCCCATGGGGCCCATGGTGAAAAAGATATATCCTCAGATAATAAGTAGAGAGAAGCTTTCTGAGGGATTGCTTTCTGATGTGTGACTTCATCCCACAGAGTTCCACCGTTCCCTTCTTGGATCAGTTTGCTAACTCTGTTATCTTGTGTTCTGCAAAGTGATATTTGGAAGCTCATTGAGGGCTATGGTGAAAAAGGAAATACCTCAGAAGAAAACTGGAAAGAAGCCTTCTGAGAAACTGCATTGCGATGTGTGAATGCAACTCACAGAGTTACACCTCTCTCTTCAGTGTTCAGTGTGCTAACACAGTTGTTTTGGAAATCTGCAATGGGATACTTCTGAACGCCATGAAGCTTACAGTGACAAAGGAAATATCCTCAGACGAAAAATAGAAAGAAGTTTCTTAGAAACTTCTTGGTGATGTGTGAATTCATCTCATAGAGTTACACTTAAGTATCCTGCAACAATCCATTATCACTGTATTTGAGGTACCTGAGAAGGAATACTTTGGATCGCATTGAGGCCTACGCTGATAAATAAAATATCATCTGTTCAGAACGTGAAAGAAGGTTTATGAGAAACTACTTTGTGATCTGTGAATTCCTCTTACAGAGTTAAGCCTTGTTCTCAGGAAGCAGTTTGCTAACACTGTTTGCGTGGAATCTGCAAAATGAGAATGGGAGCCCAGAGGATCCCACAGTGAAAAAGGAAACATCCTCAGATAATAAGTAGAGAGAAGCTTTCTGAGAGATTGCTTTCTGATGTGTGACTTAATCACACAGAGTTCCACCCTTCCCTTCTTGGAAAACTTTGCTAACTCCGTTATCTTGTGTTCTCCAAAGTAATATTTGGGAAATCTTTTAGGGCTATCGTGAAAAAGGAAATATCCTCAGATGAAACTGGAAAGAAGCCTTCTGAAAATGCATTGTGATATGTGAATGTAACTCACAGAGTTACACCTTTCCCTCAGTGTTCTTTGTCCTAGCACAGTATTCTGGAAATCTGCAATGGGATACTTCTGAACGCAATGAAGCTTACGGAGACAAAGTAAATATCCTCAGTTGAAAATTAGAAAGAAGGTTTCCTAGAAACTTCTTGGTGATTGTGAATCATCTCACAGAGTTACACTTATGTTTCCTGCAACAGTCCATTATCACTCTTTTTGAGGAACCTGAGAAGGACTTCTTTGGATCGCATTGAGGCCTACGCTGATAAAGGAAATATCATCAGTTCAAAACGTGAAAGAAGCTTTCTGAGAAACTTCTTTGTGATCTGTGAATTCCTCTCACATAGTTACAGCTTAGTTCTCAGGAAGCAGTTTGCTAACACTCTTTTCGTGGAATCTGCAAAGTGAGATTTGGGAGCCCATAGGGGCCATGGTGAAAAGGAAATATCCTCAGATAATAACTAGAGAGAAGCTTTCTGAGAGATTGCTTTCTGATGTGTGACTTCATCACACAGAGTTCCACCTTCCCTTCTTGGAACAGTTTGCTAACTCTGTTATCTTGTGTTGCAAAGTGATATTTGGGAGCTCATTGAGGGCTATGGTGAAAAAGGAAATATCCTCAGATGAAAACTGGAAAGAAGCCTTCTGAGAAACTGCATTGCGATGTGTGAATGCAACTCACAGAGTTACCTTTCTCTTCAGTGTTCAGTGTGCTAACACAGTTTTCTGGAAATCTGCAATGGGATACTTCTGAACGCAATGAAGCTTCGTGAAAAGGAATATCCTCAGATGAAAACTAGAAAGAATTCTTAGAAACTTCTTGGTGATTGTGAATTCATCTCACAGTTACACTTATGTTCCTGCAACAGTCCATTATCACTTTTTTGAGGAACCTGAGAAGGACTTTTGGACATTGAGGCCTACGCTATAAAGGAAATATCATCAGTTCAAAACGTGAAAGAAGCTTTCTGAGAAACTTCTTTGTGATCTGTGAATTCCTCTCACAGAGCAGCTAGTTCTCAGGAAGCAGTTTGCTAACACTCTTTTCGTGGAATCTGCAAAGTGAGATTTGGGACCCATAGGGGCCCATGGTGAAAAAGGAAATATCCTCAGATAATAACGAGAGAAGCTTTCTGAGAGATTGCTTTCTGATGTGTGACTTCATCCACAGAGTTCCCCCTTCCCTTCTTGGAACAGTTTGCTAACTCTGTTATCTTGTTTGCAAGTGATATTTGGGAGCTCATTGAGGGCTATTGGAAAAGGAAATATCCTCATGAAAACTGGAAAGAAGCCTTCTGAGAAACATGCGATGTGTGGCAACTCACAGAGTTCACCTTTCTCTTCAGTGTTCATGTGTCTAACACAGTTTTCTGGAAATCTGCAATGGGATACTTCTGAACGCAATGAAGCTTACGGTGACAAAGGAAATATCCTCAGTGAAAACTAGAAAGAAGCTTTCTAGAAACTTCTTGGTGATGTGTGAATTCATCTCACAGAGTTACACTTATGTTTCCTGCAACAGTCCATTATCACTGTTTTTGAGGAACCTGAGAAGGACTTCTTTGGATCGCATTGAGGCCTACGCTGATAAAGGAAATATCATCAGTTCAAAACGTGAAAGAAGCTTTCTGAGAAACTTCTTTGTGATCTGTGAATTCCTCTCACGAGTTACAGCTTAGTTCTCAGGAAGCAGTTTGCTAACACTCTTTTCGTGGAATCTGCAAAGTGAGATTTGGGACCCATAGGGCCATGGTGAAAAAGGAAAATCCTCAGATAATAGAGAGAAGCTTTCTGAGAGATTGCTTTCTGATGTGTGACTTCATCACACAGAGTTCCCCTTCCCTTCTTGGAACAGTTTGCTAACTCTGTATCTTGTGTTCTGCAAAGTGATATTTGGAGCTCATTGAGGGCTATGGTGAAAAAGGAAATATCCTCAGATGAAAACTGGAAAGAAGCCTTCTGAGAAACTGCATTGCGATGTGTGAATGCAACTCACAGAGTTACACCTTCTCTTCAGTGTTCAGTGTGCTAACATTTTCTGGAAATCTGCAATGGGATACTTCTGAACGCAATGAAGCTTACGTGAAAGGAAATATCCTCAGTTGAAAACTAGAAAGAATTTCTAGAAACTTCTTGGTGATGTGTGAATTCATCTCACAGAGTTACACTTATGTTTCCTCACAGTCCATTATCACTGCTTTTGAGGAACCTGAGAAGGACTTCTTTGGATCGCATTGAGGCCTACGCTGATAAAGGAAATATCATCAGTTCAAAACGTGAAAGAAGCTTTCTGAGAACTTCTTTGTGATCTGTGAATTCCTCTCACAGAGTTACAGCTTAGTTCTCAGGAAGCAGTTTGCTAACCTTTTCGTGGAATCTGCAAGTGAGATTTGGGTGCCCATAGGCCCATGGTGAAAAAGGAAATATCCTCAGATAATAACTAGAGAGAAGCTTTCTGAGAGATTGCTTTCTGATGTGTGACTTCATCACACAGAGTTCCACCCTTCCCTTCTTGGAACAGTTTTGCTAACTCTGTTATCTTGTGTTCGGCAAAGTGATATTTGGGAGCTCATTGAGGGCTATGGTGGAAAAGGAAATATCCTCAGATGAAAACTGGAAAGAAGCCTTCTGAGAAACTGCATTGCGATGTGAATGCAATCAGAGTTACAATTTCTCTTCAGTGTTCAGTGTGCTAACACAGTTTTCTGGAAATCTGAATGGGATACTTCTGAACGCCAATGAACCTTACGGTGACAAAGGAAATAGCCTCAGATGAAAACTAGAATCTATCCGCAAGCAGGCACGAGGTGGGGGAGGGGCGCCCGCCATTGCTGAGGCTTAAGTAGGTAAACAAAGCCGCTGGGAAGCTCGAACTGGGTGGAGCTCACAGCCAGCTCAAGGAAGCCTGCCTGTCTCTGTAGTCTCCCCTCTGGGGACAGCGCCACAGCTGAAGACCAACAGGGG
>NW_022141806.1:0-13788 GCF_007565055.1 Rhinopithecus roxellana | reverse complement strand
GTTATTATTGTGGAGGATATTCGTTATCAACCATGGGCACCAATAAGCTCCCAATTATCACTTGCAGATTCCACGAAAAGAGTTCAGCAAACCTTCTTGAGGCAGAGGTTGTATACTCTGTGAGATGAACTCCCAGATCAGAAAGAAGTTCTCAGAAAGCCTCTTTCACGGTTTTGAACGGATGAAATTCCTTTTATCAGGTAGGCCTCATGTGACCAAAGAAGCCCTTGTCTGAGATTCCTCAAAGACAGTGTTAATGGACTGACTCCACCTTAACCTAAGTGTAACTCTGTGAGATGAATTCAACATCACCAAGAAGTTCTACGAAAGATATTTCTATTTCATCTGTGGATATTTTCCTTGTACTGTAATGTTCCTTGCGCTATGAAGTATATAATGCAGATTCCAGAAAACTTGTGGCTAACAAACTAGAATCACTGAAGAGATAACGAGTAACTCTGTGAGTTGCATTCAACATTGGCAATGCAGTTTCTCAGAAAGGCTTCTCTTTCGTTATTATGTGATGGATATTTCTTAATCACCATGGCCCAATAGGCTCCAAATATCATTTGCAGATTCCACGAAAAGAGTGTTAGCAAAATGCTTCTTGGGCAGCGGGTTGAACTCATGTGAGATGAACTCACAGATCTGAAAGAGTTTCTATCAGAAAGTCTTTCACGTTTTGAAGTAAGAAAAAAAAAATAAATGAGGTAAACAAAAAACGGATGAAAATTTCCTTTATCAGCGAGGTTCAACTGTGATCCCAAAGAAGCCATTCTCAGAGTTCCTCAAAGACAGTGTTAATGGACTGCTCCACGAAAACATAAGTGTAACCAAAGACCCCCTTCTGCCGAGATTAATTCAACACATCACCAGAAGTTTCTAAGAAAGCTTCTTTCTAGGATTTCATCTGTGGATATTTCCGTTTGTCACTGTATGTATTGCGCTCGTGAAGTATTAATTGCAGATTTCCAGAAAACTGTGATAACAAACTGATCACTGAAGAGAACATGTAATTGTGAGTTGCATTACACTTGGCAATGCAGTTTCTTCAGCCAAGCGTCTCTATGTAGTTCTTATGGAGGCTATTTTCCTGTATACACGCCATGGGCCCAAGTAGGCTCCAACTATCACCATTGCAGATCCACGAAAAGAGTGTCAGGCAAATGTCTTGAGACGCAGGTTGTAACTCTGTGATGCTGAAAACTCACAGTATCCAGAAAGGACGTTTCTCCGAAAGTCTAGTCTGTTACGTTTTGAACAGATGAAATTTCTTAATCAGCGGAGGCTTCTCACTGTGATCCAAAGAAGCCCTTCTCAGATCTCAAAGACAGTGTTAATGGACTGCTCCACTGAACATAGTGTAAACTCGTGAGCTGAATTCACACATCACCAGGAAGTTTCTAAGAAAGAGTCTTTCTAGTTTTCATTGAGGATATTTCCTTTGTCATAGTAAATGTTCATTGACGCTATGTAAAGTAATCTAATTGCAGATTTTCCAGAAAACTGTGCTAACAAACGATCATGAAGAGAAACGTGTAACTCTGTGAGGTTGCATTCACACTTGGCAATGCATTTTCTAAGAAAGCTCTCATTTAGTTATTATGTGAGGAATATTTCCTTTATCACCATGGGCCCCAATAGGCTCCCAAATATCACTTTGCGCTTACCACGAAAGAGTGTTAGCAATGCTTGTGGAGGCAGAGGTTGTAAACTTTAGTGAGCTGAAACCACAGATCAGAAAGAGTTTCATCAGAAAGCTTCTTTCACGTTTGAAACGGATGAATTTCCTTTATCCGCGTAGGCCCTGCAAGGGGATCCAGAGCCCTTCTTCAGATTCCTCGAAGACAGTGTTAATGGACTGCTCACGAAACATAGTGTAACTCTGCGAGCTGAATTCACACAGCACCAAGGAAGTTCTAGGAAAGCTTTTCTATTGTCTCTGTGGCTATTTCCTTTTCACTGTAATGTTCATTGCGCTGTGAGGTCTACTTGCCCTTTCCGAGAAAGGTGCTACAACTGATCACTGACGAGCAAGCGTTAACTCTGTGCGTTGCATTCAGCACTTGGACAAGCAGTTCTCAACGCGTCTTCTTTAGTTATGAGTGCGGATCTTTCCTTTATCAACCATAGGGCCCCACTAGGCTCCAATATCACTTTGCCGATTCCACGGAATAAGAGTTGTCTAGCACTGCTCTTGAGGCAAGCGTGTCACTGTGAGAGTGACCTCACGCACACCAGACCAGAAGTTTTCTCATGAAAGCTTCATTGCCCGCCTTGTGAACGGATGAAATTTCCTTTATCAGCGTAAGGCCTCAATGTGATCCAAAGCAGCCCTCGTCAGATGTCCTCAACAGCAGGCCACTGTTAATGGACGCTCCACGAAACATAAGGGTAAACTCTGGAGATGAATTACACATCACCAAGAAGTTTTAAGAAAGACTTCTTTCTAGTTTTCATCTGGGATATCCTTTGTCACTTACTGTTCATTGCGATATGAAGTATTAATTTCAAGATTTCCAGACACAACTGGCCTAAACAAAACTGATCACTGAAGAGAAATCGTGTAACTCTGTGAGTTGGCATTTCCACTTGGCACAGCAGATGTTCTCAGAAAGTGTCTCTTAGTTATTATGTGAGGATATTTCCATTCTCCCACACCCATTGGGCCCCAATAGGCTGCAATATAGTGTTTGCAGATCCCGAAAAGAGGGTCAGTCACACTGCTTCTTGAGGGCAGAGGTTGTAACTCTGTGAGGATGAACTCACAGATTTCAGGAAGAAGTTCTCAGAAGCTAGCTTTCCCGTTTGAACGGTGGAAATTTCCTTTCTCAGCGTCGGCCGCAATGTGATCCAAGAAAGCCCGTACTTCAATTCCTCAAACGACTCGGGTATGGAACTGCTCCACGCACCTCCGTGTCCCTCTGTGCGATGACTTCCAGCACATCACCAGGGACAGTGTTTCTACGCGCTCTTTCTTCAAGTTTCATCTGTGGAGCTTTCCTTTGTCCACGATGTTCAATTGCGGCATATGAATGGAGTCTAAATACGCAAATTTCCACACAAAACTTGCTAACCACCACCCCAAAAAAACAAATGATCACTGAAGGGAAACGGTTGTGAAACTCTGTGAGTTGCGCCACACTTGGCAATGCAGTTTCCAGAAAGCTTCTCTTTAGGACTATATGTTATTTGTGAGGATATTTCCTTTATCCATGGGCCCCAATAGGCTCCCAATATCACTTTGCAGATTCCACGAAAAGAGTGTTAGCAAACTGCTTCTTGAGGCAGAGGTTTAACTCTGTGAGATGAACTCACAGATCAGAAAGAAGTTTCTCAGAAAGCTTCTTTCACGTTTTGAACGATGAAATTTCCTTTATCAGCGTAGGCCTCAATGATCCAAAGAAGCCCTTCTCAGATTCCTCAAAGACAGTGTTAATGGACTGCTCCACGAAACATAAGTGTAACTCTGTGAGATGAATTCACACATCACCAAGAAGTTTCTAAGAAAGCTTCTTTCTAGTTTTCATCTCTGGATATTCTTTGTCACTGTAATGTTCATTGCGCTATGAAGTATCTAATTGCAGATTTCCAGAAAACTGTGCTAACAAACTGATCACTGAAGAGAAACGTGTAACTCTGTGGGTTGCATTCACACTTGGCAATGCAGTTTCTCAGAAAGCTTCTCTTTAGTTATTATGTGAGGATATTTCCTTTATCACCATGGGCCCCAATAGGCTCCCAAATATCACTTTGCAGATTCCACGAAAAGAGTGTTAGCAAACTGCTTCTTGAGGCAGAGGTTGTAACTCTGTGAGATGAACTCACAGATCAGAAAGAAGTTTCTCGAAAGCTTCTTTCACGTTTTGAACGGATGAAATTTCCTTTATCAGCGTAGGCCTCAATATGATCCAAAGAAGCCCTTCTCAGATTCCTCAAAGACAGTGTTAATGGACTGCTCCACGAAACATAAGTGTAACTCTGTGAGATGAATTCACACATCACCAAGAAGTTTCTAAGAAAGCTCTTTCTAGTTTTCATCTGTGGATATTTCCTTTGTCACTGTAATGTTCATTGCGCTATGAAGTATCTAATTGCAGATTTCCAGAAAACTGTGCTAACAAACTGATCACTGAAGAGAAACGTGTAACTCTGTGAGTTGCATTCACACTTGGCAATGCAGTTTCTCAGAAAGCTTCTCTTTAGTTATTATGTGAGGATATTTCCTTTATCACCATGGGCCCCAATAGGCTCCCAAATATCACTTTGCAGATTCCACGAAAAGAGTGTTAGCAAACTGCTTCTTGAGGCAGAGGTTGTAACTCTGTGAGATGAACTCACAGATCAGAAAGAAGTTTCTCAGAAAGCTTCTTTCTCATTTTTATTGGAAGATGTTTCCATTGGCCCCATTGTTTTCAAAGGGATCGGGAATATCTGTTCTCAGATTCCACACAAATAGGCCTAGGCCACGGCCCCACGAAATACCGCTGCAACTTAGTGAGTTGAATTCACACATCACATAGCGTTTCTCAGAAAGCTTCTTTCTTTAGTAAGACGAGGTTATTTGTGGTCTTGAGCGCCACCGTGTGTCCTATTGCAGATTCTGCGAAAATTCTGCTAGCGAGTTTCTCAGTGGAAACAATGATGGACATCTGTGGCTGAATTCACCCACAACAAGAAGTTTTTGAGAAGCCTTCTCTGCAGGTTTCTCTGAGGATAGTTCCTTATTCAGCATGCGATTCAACGATATCCAAGACATCACATCTGAGATTCCTCAAAATGAGTGCTAGGAAACTCCCCCGAGAACGGGTGATAGAACACTGTGAAATGAATTCACATATCACAAAGCAGTTTCTCACAAAGCTTGGTTCCGCTTTCTCTTGAAGGATATTTCCTTTCTCCTTCTATTCTTCAAAGCTATCTGAAATATCACTTCTCAGAATCCACGGAAACAGTCCAAAGAAACGGCTCCAAAGAACACTGGCGTAAGTCTGTGAGTTGCATTCACACATGGCAATGCAGTTTCTCAGAAAGCTTCTCTTTAGTTATTATGTGAGGATATTTCCTTTATCATGGGCCCCAATAGGCTCCCAAATATCACTTTGCAGATTCCACGAAAGAGTGTTAGCAAACTGCTTCTTGAGGCAGAGGTTGTAACTCTGTAGATGAACTCACAGATCAGAAAGAAGTTTCTCAGAAAGCTTCTTTCACGTTTTGAACGGATGAAATTTCCTTTATCAGCGTAGGCCTCAAAGTGATCCAAAGAAGCCCTTCTCAGATCCTCAAAGACAGTGTTAATGGACTGCTCCACGAAATAAGTGTAACTCTGTGAGATGAATTCACACATCACCAAGAAGTTTCTAAGAAGCTTCTTTCTAGTTTTCATCTGTGGATATTTTTCATCTGTTATGTTCATTGGCTATGAAGTATCTAATTGCAGATTTCCAGAAACTGTGCTAACAAACTGATCACTGAAGAGAAACGTGTACTCTGTGAGTTGCATTCACACATGGCAATGCAGTTTCTCAGAAAGCTTCTCTTTAGTTATTATGTGAGGATATTTCCTTTATCACCATGGGCCCCAATAGGCTCCCAAATATCACTTGCAGATTCCACGAAAAGAGTGTTAGCAAACTGCTTCTTGAGGCAGAGGTTGTAACTCTGTGAGATGAACTCACAGATCAGAAAGAAGTTTCTCAGAAAGCTTCTTTCACGTTTGAACGGATGAAATTTCCTTTATCAGCGTAGGCCTCAATGTGATCCAAAGAAGCCCTTCTCAGATCCTCAAAGACAGTGTTAATGGACTGCTCCACGAAACATAAGTGTAACTCTGTGAGATGAATTCACACATCACCAAGAAGTTTCTAAGAAAGCTTCTTTCTAGTTTTCATCTGTGATATTTCCTTTCTCACTGTAATGTTCATTGCGCTATGAAGTATCTAATTGCAGATTTCCAGAAAACTGTGCTAACAAACTGATCACGAAGAGAAACGTGTAACTCTGTGAGTTGCATTCACACTTGGCAATGCAGTTTCTCAGAAAGCTTCTCTTTAGTTATTATGTGAGGATATTTCCTTTATCACCATGGGCCCCAATAGGCTCTCCAAATATCACTTGCAGATTCCACGAAAGAGTGTTAGCAACTGCTTCTTGAGGCAGAGGTTGTAACTCTGTGAGATGAACTCACAGATCAGAAAGAAGTTTCTCAGAAAGCTCTTTCTCATTTTTATTGGAAGATGTTTCCATTGGCCCCATTGTTTTCAAAGGGATCGGGAATATCTGTTCTCAGATTCCACACAAATAGGCCTAGGCCACCCCCCCACGAAACCGCTGCAACTTAGTGAGTTGAATTCACACATCACATAGCGTTTTCTCAGAAAGCTTCTTTCTTTAGTAAGACGAGGTTATTTGTGGTCTTGGAGCGCCACCGTGTGTCCTATTGCAGATTCTGCGAAAATTCTGCTAGCGAGTTTCTCAGTGGAAACATGATGGACATCTGTGGGCTGAATTCACCCACAACAAAGAAGTTTTTGAGAAGCCTTCTCTGCAGGTTTCTCTGAGGATAGTTCCTTATTCAGCATGCGATTCAACGATATCCAAGACATCACATCTGAGATTCCTCAAAATGAGTGCTAGGAAACTCCCCGAGAACGGGTGATAGAACACTGTGAATGAATTCACATATCACAAAGCAGTTTCTCACAAAGCTTGGTTCCGCTTTCTTTGAAGGATATTTCCTTTCTCCTTCTATTCTTCAAAGCTATCTGAAATATCACTTCTCAGAATCCACGAAACAGTCCAAAAAACGGCTCCAAAGAACACTGGCGTAAGTCTGTGAGTTGCATTCACACATGGCAATGCAGTTTCTCAGAAAGCTTCTCTTTAGTTATTATGTGAGGATATTTCCTTTATCACCATGGGCCCCAATAGGCTCCCAAATATCACTTTGCAGATTCCACGAAAAGAGTGTTAGCAAACTGCTTCTTGAGGCAGAGGTTGTAACTCTGTGAGATGAACTCACAGATCAGAAAGAAGTTTCTCAGAAAGCTTCTTTCACGTTTGAACGGATGAAATTTCCTTTATCAGCGTAGGCCTCAAATGGTCCAAAGAAGCCCTTCTCAGATCCTCAAGACAGTGTTAACGGACTGCTCCACGACATAAGTGTAACTCTGTGAGATGAATTCACACATCACCAAGAAGTTTTCTAAGAAAGCTTCTTTCTAGTTTTCATCTGTGGATATTTCATTTCTCACTGTTGTTCATTGCGCTATGAAGTATCTAATTGCAGATTTCCAGAAAACTGTGCTAACAAACTGATCACGAAGAGAAACGTGTAACTCTGTGAGTTGCATTCACACATGGCAATGCAGTTTCTCAGAAAGCTTCTCTTTAGTTATTATGTGAGGATATTTCCTTATCACCATGGGCCCCAATAGGCTCCCAAATATCACTTTGCAGATTCCACGAAAAGAGTGTTAGCAAACTGCTTCTTGAGGCAGAGGTTGTAACTCTGTGAGATGAACTCACAGATCAGAAAGAAGTTTCTCAGAAAGCTTCTTTCACGGTTTTGAACGGATGAAATTTCCTTTATCAGCGTAGGCCTCAATGTGATCCAAAGAAGCCCTTCTCAGATTCCTCAAAGACAGTGTTAATGGACTGCTCCACGAAACATAAGTGTAACTCTGTGAGATGAATTCACACATCACCAAGAAGTTTCTAAGAAAGCTTCTTTCTAGTTTTCATCTCTGGATATTTCCTTTGTCACTGTAATGTTCATTGCGCTATGAAGTATCTAATTGCAGATTTCCAGAAAACTGTGCTAACAAACTGATCACTGAAGAGAAACGTGTAACTCTGTGGGTTGCATTCACACTTGGCAATGCAGTTTCTCAGAAAGCTTCTCTTTAGTTATTATGTGAGGATATTTCCTTTATCACCATGGGCCCCAATAGGCTCCCAAATATCACTTTGCAGATTCCACGAAAAGAGTGTTAGCAAACTGCTTCTTGAGGCAGAGGTTGTAACTCTGTGAGATGAACTCACAGATCAGAAAGAAGTTTCTCAGAAAGCTTCTTTCACGTTTGAACGGATGAAATTTCCTTTATCAGCTAGGCCTCAATGATCCAAAGAAGCCCTTCTCAGATTCCTCAAAGACAGTGTTAATGCACTGCTCCACGAAACATAAGTGTAACTCTGTGAGATGAATTCACACATCACCAAGAAGTTTCTAAGAAAGCTTCTTTCTAGTTTTCATCTCTGGATATTTCATTTGTCACTGTATGTTCATTGCGCTATGAAGTATCTAATTGCAGATTTCCAGAAAACTGTGCTAACAAACTGATCACAGAAGAGAAACGTGTAACTCTGTGAGTTGCATTCACACATGGCAATGCAGTTTCTCAGAAAGCTTCTCTTTAGTTATTATGTGAGGATATTCCTTTATCACCATGGGCCCCAAAGGCTCCCAAATATCACTTTGCAGATTCCACGAAAAGAGTGTTAGCAAACTGCTTCTTGAGGCAGAGGTTGTAACTCTGTGAGATGAACTCACAGATCAGAAAGAAGTTTCTCAGAAAGCTTCTTTCACGTTTGAACGGATGAAATTTCCTTTATCAGCGTAGGCCTCAAGTGATCTAAAGAAGCCCTTCTCAGATCCTCAAAGACAGTGTTAAGGACGCTCCACGAAACATAAGTGTAACTCTGTGAGATGAATTCACACATCACCAAGAAGTTTCTAAGAAAGCTTCTTTCTAGTTTTCATCTTGTGGATATTTCCTTTGTCACTGTAATGTTCATTGCGCTATGAAGTATCTAATTGCAGATTTCCAGAAACTGTGCTAACAAACTGATCACTGAAGAGAAACGTGTAACTCTGTGGTTGCATTCACACTGGCAATGCAGTTTCTCAGAAAGCTTCTCTTTAGTTATTATGTGAGGATATTTCCTTTATCACCATGGGCCCCAATAGGCTCCCAAATATCACTTTGCAGATTCCACGAAAGAGTGTTAGCAAACTGCTTCTTGAGGCAGAGGTTGTAACTCTGTGAGATGAACTCACAGATCAGAAAGAAGTTTCTCAGAAAGCTTCTTTCACGGTTTGAACGGATGAAATTTCCTTTATCAGCGTAGGCCTCAATGTGATCCAAAGAAGCCCTTCTCAGATTCCTCAAAGACAGTGTTAATGGACTGCTCCACGAAACATAAGTGTAACTCTGTGAGATGAATTCACACATCACCAAGAAGTTTCTAAGAAAGCTTCTTTCTAGTTTTCATCTTGGATATTTCCTTTGTCACTGTAATGTTCATTGCGCTATGAAGTATCTAATTGCAGATTTCCAGAAAACTGTGCTAACAAACTGATCACTGAAGAGAAACGTGTAACTCTGTGGTTGCATTCACACTGGCAATGCAGTTTCTCAGAAAGCTTCTCTTTAGTTATTATGTGAGGATATTTCCTTTATACCATGGGCCCCAATAGGCTCCCAAATATCACTTTGCAGATTCCACGAAAAGAGTGTTAGCAAACTGCTTCTTGAGGCAGAGGTTGTAACTCTGTGAGATGAACTCACAGATCAGAAAGAAGTTTCTCAGAAAGCTTCTTTCACGTTTGAACGGATGAAATTTCCTTTATCAGCGTAGGCCTCAAATGGTCTAAAGAAGCCCTTCTCAGATTCCTCAAAGACAGTGTTAACGACTGCTCCACGAAACATAAGTGTAACTCTGTGAGATGAATTCACACATCACCAAGAAGTTTCTAAGAAAGCTTCTTTCTAGTTTTCATCTCTGTGATATTTCATTTCTCACTGTAAGTTCATTGCGCTATGAAGTATCTAATTGCAGATTTCCAGAAAACTGTGCTAACAAACTGATCACTGAAGAGAAACGTGTAACTCTGTGAGTTGCATTCACACTGGCAATGCAGTTTCTCAGAAAGCTTCTCTTTAGTTATTATGTGAGGATATTTCCTTTATCACCATGGGCCCCAATAGGCTCCCAAATATCACTTTGCAGATTCCACGAAAAGAGTGTTAGCAAACTGCTTCTTGAGGCAGAGGTTGTAACTCTGTGAGATGAACTCACAGATCAAAGAAAGTTTCTCAGAAAGCTTCTTTCACGTTTTGAACGGATGAAATTTCCTTTATCAGCTAGGCCTCAATATGATCCAAAGAAGCCCTTCTCAGATTCCTCAAAGACAGTGTTAATGGACTGCTCCACGAAACATAAGTGTAACTCTGTGAGATGAATTCACACATCACCAAGAAGTTTCTAAGAAAGCTTCTTTCTAGTTTTCATCTCTGTGATATTTCCTTTGTCACTGTAATGTTCATTGCGCTATGAAGTATCTAATTGCAGATTTCCAGAAAACTGTGCTAACAAACTGATCACTGAAGAGAAACGTGTAACTCTGTGGTTGCATTCACACTGGCAATGCAGTTTCTCAGAAAGCTTCTCTTTAGTTATTATGTGAGGATATTTCCTTTATCACCATGGGCCCCAATAGGCTCCCAAATATCACTTTGCAGATTCCACGAAAAGAGTGTTAGCAAACTGCTTCTTGAGGCAGAGGTTGTAACTCTGTGAGATGAACTCACAGATCAGAAAGAAGTTTCTCAGAAAGCTTCTTTCACGTTTTGAACGGATGAAATTTCCTTTATCAGCGTAGGCCTCAATATGATCCAAAGAAGCCCTTCTCAGATTCCTCAAAGACAGTGTTAATGGACTGCTCCACGAAACATAAGTGTAACTCTGTGAGATGAATTCACACATCACCAAGAAGTTTCTAAGAAAGCTTCTTTCTAGTTTTCATCTGTGGATATTTCCTTTGTCACTGTAATGTTCATTGCGCTATGAAGTATCTAATTGCAGATTTCCAGAAAACTGTGCTAACAAACTGATCACTGAAGAGAAACGTGTAACTCTGTGGGTTGCATTCACACTGGCAATGCAGTTTCTCAGAAAGCTTCTCTTTAGTTATTATGTGAGGATATTTCCTTTACCATGGGCCCCAATAGGCTCCCAAATATCACTTTGCAGATTCCACGAAAAGAGTGTTAGCAAACTGCTTCTTGAGGCAGAGGTTGTAACTCTGTGAGATGAACTCACAGATCAGAAAGAAGTTTCTCAGAAGCTTCTTCACGTTTTGAACGGATGAAATTTCCTTTATCAGCGTAGGCCTCAATATGATCCAAAGAAGCCCTTCTCAGATCCTCAAAGACAGTGTTAATGGACTCTCCACGAAACATAAGTGTAACTCTGTGAGATGAATTCACACATCACCAAGAAGTTTCTAAGAAAGCTTCTTTCTAGTTTTCATCTGTGGATATTTCCTTTGTCACTGTAATGTTCATTGCGCTATGAAGTATCTAATTGCAGATTTCCAGAAAACTGTGCTAACAAACTGATCACTGAAGAGAAGTGTAACTCTGTGAGTTGCATTCACACATGGCAATGCAGTTTCTCAGAAAGCTTCTCTTTAGTTATTATGTGAGGATATTTCCTTTATCACCATGGGCCCCAATAGGCTCCCAAATATCACTTTGCAGATTCCACGAAAAGAGTGTTAGCAAACTGCTTCTTGAGGCAGAGGTTGTAACTCGTGAGATGAACTCACAGATCAGAAAGAAGTTTCTCAGAAAGCTTCTTTCACGGTTTTGAACGGATGAAATTTCCTTTATCAGCGTAGGCCTCAATGTGATCCAAGAAGCCTTCTCAGATTCCTCAAAGACAGTGTTAATGGACTGCTCCACGAAACATAAGTGTAACTCTGTGAGATGAATTCACACATCACCAAGAAGTTTCTAAGAAAGCTTCTTTCTAGTTTTCATCTCTGGATATTTCCTTTGTCACTGTAATGTTCATTGCGCTATGAAGTATCTAATTGCAGATTTCCAGAAAACTGTGCTAACAAACTGATCACTGAAGAGAAACGTGTAACTCTGTGGGTTGCATTCACACTGGCAATGCAGTTTCTCAGAAAGCTTCTCTTTAGTTATTATGTGAGGATATTTCCTTTATCACCATGGGCCCCAATAGGCTCCCAAATATCACTTTGCAGATTCCACGAAAGATGTTAGCAAACTGCTTCTTGAGGCAGAGGTTGTAACTCTGTGAGATGAACTCCAGATCAGAAAGAAGTTTCTCAGAAAGCTTCTTTCACGTTTTGAACGGATAAATTTCCTTATCAGCGTAGGCCTCAATATGATCCAAAGAAGCCCTTCTCAGATTCCTCAAAGACAGTGTTAATGGACTGCTCCACGAAACATAAGTGTAACTCTGTGAGATGAATTCACACATCACCAAGAAGTTTCTAAGAAAGCTTCTTTCTAGTTTTCATCTGTGGATATTTCCTTTGTCACTGTAATGTTCATTGCGCTATGAAGTATCTAATTGCAGATTTCCAGAAAACTGTGCTAACAAACTGATCACAGAAGAGAAACGTGTAACTCTGTGGTTGCATTCACACATGGCAATGCAGTTTCTCAGAAAGCTTCTCTTTAGTTATTATGTGAGGATATTTCCTTTATCACCATGGGCCCCAATAGGCTCCCAAATATCACTTTGCAGATTCCACGAAAAGAGTGTTAGCAAACTGCTTCTTGAGGCAGAGGTTGTAACTCTGTGAGATGAACTCACAGATCAGAAAGAAGTTTCTCAGAAAGCTTCTTTCTCCTTTTTATTGGAAGATGTTTCCATTGGCCCCATTGTTTTCAAAGGGATCGGGAATATCTGTTCTCAGATTCCACACAATAGGCCTAGGCCACGGCCCCACGAAATAAAACCGCTGCAACTTAGTGAGTTGAATTCACACATCACATAGCGGTTTCTCAGAAAGCTTCTTTCTTTAGTAAGACGAGGTTATTTGTGGTCTTCGAGCGCCACCGTGTGTCCTATTGCAGATTCTGCGAAAATTCTGCTAGCGAGTTTCTCAGTGGAAACAATGGATGGACATCTGTGGGCTGAATTCACCCACAACAAAGAAGTTTTTGAGAAGCCGTCTCTGCAGGTTTCTCTGAGGATAGTTCCTTATTCAGCATGCGATTCAACGATATCCAAGACATCACATCTGAGATTCCTCAAAATGAGTGCTAGAGAAACTCCCCCGAGAACGGGTGATAGAACACTGTGAAATGAATTCACATATCACAAAGCAGTTTCTCACAAGCTTGGTTTCCGCTTTCTCTTGAAGGATATTTCCTTTCTCCTTCTATTCTTCAAAGCTATCTGAAATATCACTTCTCAGAATCCACGGAAACAGTCCAAAGAAACGGCTCCAAAGAACACTGGCGTAAGTCTGTGAGTTGCATTCACACATGGCAATGCAGTTTCTCAGAAAGCTTCTCTTTAGTTATTATGTGAGGATATTTCCTTTATTACCATGGGCCCCAATAGGCTCCCAAATATCACTTTGCAGATTCCACGAAAAGAGTGTTAGCAAACTGCTTCTTGAGGCAGAGGTTGTAACTCTGTGAGATGAACTCACAGATCAGAAAGAAGTTTCTCAGAAAGCTTCTTTCACACGTTTTGAACGGATGAAATTCCTTTATCAGCGTAGGCCTCAATATGATCCAAAGAAGCCCTTCTCAGATTCCTCAAAGACAGTGTTAATGGACTGCTCCACGAAACATAAGTGTAACTCTGTGAGATGAATTCACACATCACCAAGAAGTTTCTAAGAAAGCTTCTTTCTAGTTTTCATCTGTGGATATTTCCTTTGTCACTGTAATGTTCATTGCGCTATGAAGTATCTAATTGCAGATTTCCAGAAAACTGTGCTAACAAACTGATCAC
>NW_022141805.1:0-19017 GCF_007565055.1 Rhinopithecus roxellana | reverse complement strand
ACAATCAAGTCAAAAGGACAAAGCTGGAGGCTCACGCTACATGACATTCAAAACTATACTACAAGGCTCAGTCACAAAACAGCATGGTACGGCACCAAAACCAGAGATATAGACCAATGGACCCAGAAACGGTCCCAGAAATAATACACACATTCTACAGCCATCTGATCTTGACCAAACCTGAGAGAAACAAGACAATGGGGAAAGGATTTCTATTTAATAAATGGTGCTGGGAAAATTGGCTAGCAACAGTAGAAAGCTGAACTGGATCCTTTCCTTCCCGTTATACAAGAAATCATTCAAGGAGATGTAGAGACTAAATGGTTAGACCTTATACCTAAAACCTAGAACAAACCTAGGTAGTACCAGTTCAAGACATAGGCATGGGCACGGACTTCATGTCTAAAACACCAAAAGAACGGCAGCAAAAGCCAAAATTGACAAATGGGATCCTAATAACTAAAGAGCTTGTCGCACAGCCAAAGAAACTACCATCAGAGTGAACAGGCACTAACAGAATGGGAGAAAATTTTTGCAACTTACTCTCGACAAAGGGCTAATATCCAGAATATACAAGACTAACACAAATTACAGGGAAAAAAACAACAACCCATCAAAAAAGTGGGAAATGGATATGAACAGACATTTCTCAAAAGAAGACATTGCATAAGACAACGACACATGAAAAAAAATGCTCATCGTCCACCTGCATCAGAGAATGCAAACTCAAACACCACATGAGATTCCACTCACACCAGTTATAGATGGCATCATATAAGAAGTCAGGAAACAACAGGTTGGCGAGACTGTGGGAGAAAATAGGAACACTTTTACACTGTTGGTGGGATTGTAAACAGTTTCACCTTATGGAAAACAGTATGGCATTCTCAAGATCTAGAAACTGAATTGTACATATGAACAGGCCATCCCACTATGTGGTATAACCCAAAGATCTTAAATTATCCCTGCTAATCACAGACACATGCACACGTATGTTTATTGCGGCAACTATTCACAATAGCAAAGACTGGAATCAACCCAAATGTCCATCTGTGACAGACTAGGATAAGTAAAAATGTGCGCACATATACACCTGGCGATATATGCAGCCATAAAAAACGGATGAGTTTGGTACCCTTCTGTGGGACATGGATCAGCTGGGAAACCATCATTTTAGCAAACATATCACCAAGAAGAGAAAACCAAACACCGCATGATCTCACTATAGGCTGGGAACTGAAATAATGAGATCACTTGGACTCGGGAGGGGAACCAATCACCAGGCATCGGGAGCCATCAGGGGAGGGGAGGAAGGCAGGGTTGCTTTGGGGAGTTTACCATGATATAAATGATGAATGATTTTTTTTTTTTTTTTTTTTAAATGGTTGGAGACGTGTTGATGCGGTGCAGCACAACACACATGGCAAAGTATAACATACTGTAACAAACCTGCAGTTATGCACATGTACCTCTGAACTTAAAGTCTATAATAAAAAAAAAAAACAAAAAAAAAAAAACTAGCTGGTCGACGTGGCGGGAGCCGTAGTCCCAGCATTGGGAGCGAGCAGGAGAATGAGTAAAACCAGGGAGGCAGAGTTGCAGTGAGTGAGATCCGGAGAGTGAGACTCGTCTCAAAAAGAAGAAAAGGCTCAATGGAAAAAAAGAGGATTAACTGCAGTGAGAGGAATTAGGATGACACGCGCACGTTTCACAGAAAGCATCCCTCTGGGATTTTACTCAGGATATTTCTTCTCCATATTCTAAGGATCATTCCCAATGTCCTTCCTCACATGCCATAAAAAACAGTGATTCCAAACTGCTCAATCCAAATAATAGATAATCTATGAGAGGAATACACAATCACAAAGCCAGTTGCTCAGAAATTTCTCAACAGGTTTCATCAGAAGACATTTCTTGTTCATAGAAGCCTTTGTCATCACTAAGTATCCTTCACAGATCTGAAAGAAAGAGTTCGAAACTGGCAATATCGTGTAAGCATTAACCTCTGTTAGTGAATGCACATATCAGAGAGCAGATTCTTGGATCGCTTCTTCCTCGATTTTATTGCAGTATATTTCACTATTCGCTGAAGTCCTCAATGCGCTCCGAAATATCACTTTTTCGGTTTAACAGGAACAGTGTTCAAACACTGTTTGAACTCCGTGAGTGGAATGCATATATCACAAAGTAATTTCTCAGAAAGCTTCTATGCAGTTTTTATCTGAAGTTATCTCCTCTTTCACCGTAGGCCTGAATGTGCTCCCAAATGTCCCTTCACGGATCCGTGCATAACGGAGTTTTCGAACTGCATAATATAAGGAAAGTTTTAGCTATGCGAGATTAATATATATATCTACCACAAAGTAGTTTCACAGAAAACTTCTTTCCAGTTTTTGTCTGAGGATATTTCCTTTTTCACCATAGCCATCCCTATATTCCCGAAAGTCTCTTTGTTGATTTTTCTCCAAAAGGGGTTCTGGAATCCTCTATGAGAAGAAAGGTATATTTCTGTGAGTGGAATGCACACGTCACAAAGCAGCTCGGCAGAAAGCTTCTCTACAGTTTCTGTCTAAAGAAGTTTCCTTTCTCACCATAAGCCTCAAAGTGCTCCAGAATATCCCTTCGCAGACTATCAAAAACAGTGTTATGATACTGATCAATGAAAAGAGAAGCTTAACTGGGTTAGCAGAATGCACGAGACACAGAGCAGTTTCACATCAAGATTCCTTCTGGTTTTTCTCTGAGGTTATTTCTTTTTCAGTACATTCTATAGAGCGTTTCCAAAGGTCCTTTCTCAGATTCCACAGAAACAGTGGCTTCTTTTTTTTATTATTATTATACTTTAAGTTCTAGGGTACATGTGCATAACGTGCAGGTTTGTTACGTATGTATACTTGTGCCATGTTGGTGTGCTGCACCCATCAACTCGTCAGCACCCATCAATTCGTCATTTATATCAGGTATAACTCCCAATGCAAACCCTCCCCCCTCCCCATGATAGGCCCCGATGTGTGATGTTCCCCTTCCCGAGTCCAAGTGATGTCATTGTTCAGTTCCCACCTATGAGTGAGAACATGCGGTGTTTGGTTTTCTGTTCTTGTGATAGTTTGCTAAGAATGATGGTTTCCAGCTGCATCCATGTCCCTAGAAAGGACGCAAATTCATCCTTTTTATGGCTGCATAATATTCCATGGTGTATATGTGCCACATTTTCTTAATCCAGTCTGTCACAGATGGACATTTGGGTTGATTCCAAGTCTTTGCTATTGTGAATAGTGCCACAATAAACATACGTGTGCATGTGTCTTTATAGCAGCATGATATATAATCCTTTGGGTGTATACCCAGTAGTGGGATGGCTGGGTCATATGGTACTTCTAGTTCTAGATCCTTGAGGAATCGCCATACTGTTTTCCATAATGGTTGAACTAGTTTACAATCCCACCAACAGTGTAAAAGTGTTCCTATTTCTCCACATCCTCTCCAGCAACTGTTGTTTCCTGACTTTTTAATGATTGCCATTCTAACTGGTGTGAGATGGTATCTCATTGTGGTTTTGATTTGCATTTCTCTGATGGCCAGTGATGATGAGCATTTTTTCATGTGTCTGTTGTCTGTATGAATGTCTTCTTTTGAGAAATGTCTGTTCATATCCTTTGCCCACTTTTTGATGGGGTTGTTTTTTTCTTGTAAATTTGTTTGAGTTCTTTGTAGGTTCTGGATATTAGCCCTTTGTCAGATGAGTAGATTGCAAAAATTTTCTTCCATTCTGTAGGTTGCCTGTTCACTCTGATGGTAGTTTCTTTTGCTGTGCAGAAGCTCTTTAGTTTAATTGGATCCCATTTGTCAATTTTGGCTTTTGCTGCCGTTGCTTTTGGTGTTTTAGACATGAAGTCCTTGCCCATGCCTATGTCCTGAATGGTATTCCCTAGGTTTTCTTCTAGGGATTTTATGGTATTAGGTCTAACATTTAAGTCTCTAATCCATCTTGAATTAATTTTTGTATAAGGAGTAAGGAAAGGATCCAGTTTCAGCTTTCTACTTATGGCTAGCCCATTTTCCCAGCACCATTTATAAACAGGGAATCCTTTCCCCATTTCTTGTTTCTCTCAGGTTTGTCAAAGATCAGATGGCTGTAGATGTGTGGTATTATTTTTGAGGACGCTGTTCTGTTTCTTTGGTCTATATCTCTGTTTTGGTGCCAGTACCATGTTGTTTTGGTTACTGCAGCCTTGCAGTATAGTTTGATGTCTGGTAGCGTGATGCCTCCAGCTTTGTTCTTTTGACTTAGTATTTTCTTGGCAATGCGGGCTCTTTTTTGGTTCCATAGGAACTTTAAAGCAGTTTTTTCCAATTCTGTGAAGAAACTCATTGGTAGCTTGATGGGGATGGCATTGAATCTATAAATAACCTTGGGCATTATGGCCATTTTCACAATATTGATTCTTCCTATCCATGAGCATGGTATGTTCTTCAATTTGTTTGTGTCCTCTTTGATTTCACTGAGCAGTGGCTTGTAGTTCTCCTTGAAGAGGTCCTTTTCATCCCTTGTAAGTTGGATTCCTAGGTATTTGATTCTCTTTGAAGCGATTGTGAATTGAAGTTCATTCATGATTTGGCTCTCTGCTTGTCTGTTACTGGTGTATAAGAATGCTTGTGATTTTTGCACATTAATTTGTATCCTGATGCTTTGCTGAAGTTGCTTATCAGCTTAAGGAGATTTTGGGCTGAGACAATGGTGTTTTCTAACTATACAATCATGTCATCTGCAAACAGGGACAATTTGACTTCTTCTTTTCCTAAGCTGGATACCCTTGATTTCTTTCTCTTGCCTGATTGCCTTAGCCAGAACTTGCAACACAATGTTGAATAGGAGTGGTGAGAGAGGGCATCCCTGTCTTGTGTCAGTTTTCAAAGGGAATTTTTCCAGTTTTTGTCCATTCAGTATGATATTAGCTGTGGGTTTGTCATAAATAGCTCTTATTATTTTGAAGTACGTTCAATCAATACTGAATTTATTGAGAGTTTTTAGCATGAAGGGCTGTTGAATTTTGTCTAAGGCCTTTTCTGCATCTATTGAGATAATCATGTGGTTCTTGTCTTTGGTTCTGTTTATATGCTGGATTACGTTTATTGATTTGCGAATGTTGAACCAGCCTTGCATCCCTGGGATGAAGCCCACTTGATCATGTTGGATAAGCTTTTTGATGTGCTGGTGAATCTGGTTTGCCAGTATTTTATTGAGGATTTTTGCATCGATGTTCATCAGGGATATTGGTTTAAAATTCTCTTTTTTT
Source organism: Rhinopithecus roxellana (assembly GCF_007565055.1). Lineage (NCBI taxonomy): Eukaryota > Metazoa > Chordata > Mammalia > Primates > Cercopithecidae > Rhinopithecus > Rhinopithecus roxellana. The sequence goes on along the minus strand of NW_022141805.1, from coordinate 13,720 downwards.
GTTGTGTCTCTGCCAGCCTTTGGTATCAGGATGATTTTGGCCTCATAAAATGAGTTAGGGAGGATTTCCTCTTTCTCTATTGATTGGAATAGTTTCCGAAGTAATGGTACCAGCTCCTCCTTGTACCTCTGGTAGAATTCAGCTGTGAATCCTTCTGATCCTGGACTTTTTTTGGTGGGTAGGCTATTAATTATTGCCTCAATTTCAGAGCCTGCTATTGGTCTATTCAGGGATTCAACTTCTTCCTGGTTTAGTCTTGGACGACTGTAAGTGTCCAGGAAATTATCCATGTCTTCTAGATTTTCTAGTTGATTTGCGTAGAGGTGTTTATAGTATTCTCTGATGGTAGTATGTATTTCTATGGGGTCGGTGGTGATATCCCCTTTATCATTTTTTATTGCGTCTATTTGATTCTTCTCTCTTTTCTTCTTTATTAGTCTTGCTAGAGGTCAATTTTGTTGATTTTTTCAAAAAACAATCTCCTGGATTCATTGATTTTGGGAGGGTTTTTGTGTCTCTATCTCCTTCAGTTCTGCTCTGATCTTAGTTATTTCTTGCCTTCTGCTAGCTTTTGAATGTGTTTGCTCTTCCTTCTCCAGTTCTTTTAATTGTGATGTTAAAGTGTCAATGTTAGATCTTTCCAGCTTCCTCTTGTGGGCATTTAGTGCTATAAATTTCCCTCTACACATTGCTTTAAATGTGTCCCAGAGATTCTGGTATGTTGTATCTTTGTTCTCATTGGTTTCAAAGAACATCTTTATTTCTGCCTTCATTTCGTTATGTACCCAGTAGTCATTCAGGAGCAGGTTGTTCAGTTTCCATGTAGTTGAGCGGTTTTGAGTGAGTTTCTTAGTCCTGAGTTCTAGTTTGATTGCACTGTGGTCTGTGAGACAGTTTGTTATACTTTCTGTTCTTGTACATTTGCTGAGGAGTGCTTTACTTCCAATTATGTGGTCAATTTTGGAATAAGTGCGATGTGGTGCTGAGAAGAATGTACATTCTGTTGATTTGGGGTGGAGGGTTCTATAGATGTTTATTACGTCTGCTTGGTGCAGAGATGAGTTCAATTCCTGGGTATCCTTGTTAACTTTCTGTCTCGTTGATCTGTCTAATGTTGACAGCGGAGTGTTGAAGTCTCCCATTATTATTGTATGGGAGTCTAAGTCTCTTTGTAAGTCTCTAAGGACTTGCTTTATGAATCTGGGTGCTCCTGTATTGGGTGCATATATATTTAGGAGAGTTAGCTCTTCCTGTTGAATTGAAAGCTTTACCATTATGTAATGGCCTTCTTTGTCTCTTTTGATCTTTGATGGTTTCAAGTTTGTTTTATCAGAGACTAGGATTGCAACCCCTGCTTTTTTTTGTTCTCTTTTGGTAGATCTTCTTCCATCCCTTTATTTTGAGGCTATGTATGTCTCTGCATGTGAGATGGGTCTCCTGAATACAGCGGACTGATGGGTCTTGACTCTTTATCCAGTTTGCCAGTCTGTGTCTTTTAATTGGAGCATTTAGTCCATTTACATTTAAGGTTAATATTGTTATGTGTGAACTTGATCCTTCCATTACGATATTAACTGTTTATTTTGCTCATTATTTGATGCAGTTTCTTCTTAGCCTCAATAGTCTTTACATTTTGGCATGTTTTTGCAATGGCTGGTACCGGTTTTTCCTTTCCATGTTTAGGGTTTCCTTCAGGGTCTCTTGTAAGGCAGGCCTGGTGGTGACAAAATCTCTAAGCATTTGCTTATCTGTAAAGGATTTTATTTCTCCCTCACTTATGAAACTTAGTTTGGCTGGATATGAAATTCTGGGTTTAAAATTCTTTTCTTTAAGAATGTTGAATATTGGCCCCCACTCTCTTCTGGCTTGTAGAGTTTATGCCGAGAGGTCTGCTGTTATTCTGATGGGCTTCCCTTTGTGGGTAACCCGACCTTTCTCTCTGGCTGCCCTTAAGATTTTTTCCTTCATTTCAACTTTGGTGAATCTGGCAATTATGTGTCTTGGAGTTGCTCTTCTGGAGGAGTATCTTTGTGGCGTTCTCTGTATTTCCTGAATTTGAATGTTGGCCTGCCCTACTAGGTTGGGGAAGTTCTCCTGGATGATATCCTGAAGAGTGTTTTCCAACTTGGTTCCATTTTCCCCCTCACTTTCAGGCACCCCAATCAGACGTAGATTTGGTCTTTTTACATAATCCCATACTTCTTGCAGGCTTTGTTCATTTCTTTTTCTTCTTTTTTTCTTTTGGTTTCTCTTCTCGCTTCATTTCATTCATTTGATCCTCAATCGCTGATACTCTTTCTTTCAGATGATCGTGTCAGTTACTGAAGCTTGTGGATTTGTCACGTATTTCTCGTGTCATGGTTTTCATCTCTGTCATTTTGTTTATGACCTTCTCTGCATTAATTATTCTAGCTATCAATTCTTCCACTCTTTTGTCAAGATTTTTAGTTTATTTGCGTTGGGTATGTAACTCCTCCTTTAGCTCTGAGAAGTTTGATGGACTGAAGCCTTCTTCTCTCATCTCGTCAAAGTTATTCTCTGACCATCTTTGATCCGTTGCTGGTGATGAGCTGCACTCCTTAACAGGGGGAGATGCTCTCTTATTTTTTGAATTTCCAGCTTTTCTGCCCTGCTTCTTTTCCATCTTTGTCATTTTGTCTGCCTTTGGTCTTTGATGATGGTGACGTACTGATGGGGTTTTGGTATAGGTGTTCTTCCTGTTTGATAGTTTTCCTTCTAATAGTCAGGACCCTCGGTTGTAGGTCTGTTGGAGATTGCTTGCGGTCCACTCCAGACCCTGTTTCCCTGGGTATCAGCAGCAGAGGTTGCAGAAGATAGAACATTGCTGAACAGCGAGTGTACCTGTCTGATTCTTACTTTGTAAGCTACCTCTCAGGGGTGTTCTCCACCCTGTGAGGTGTGGGGTGTCAGACGGCCCCTAGTGGGGGATGTCTCCCACTTAGGCTACTCAGGGGTCAGGGACCCACTTGAGCAGGCAGTCTGTCCGTTCTCAGATCTCAACCTCCGTGTTGGGAGATCCACTGCTGTCTGCAAAGCTGTGAGACAGAGTCGTTTGCGTCTGCACAGGTTTCTGCTGCTTTTTTTGTTGTTTTTATTTAGCTGTGCCCTGTCCCCAGATGTGGAGTCTACAGAGACAGGCAGGTTTCCTTGAGCTGCTGTGAGCTCCACCCAGTTCGAGCTTCCCAGCAGCTTTGTTTACCTACTTAAGCCTCAGCCAAGGCCGGCGCCCCTCCCCCAGCCTCGCTGCTGCCTTGTGGTTAGGTCACAGACTGCTGTGCTGGCAATGAGGGAGGCTCCGTGGCCGTGGGACCCTCCCAGCCAGGTGTGGGTATAATGTCCTGGTGTGCCCGTTTGCTTATATCACAGTATTGGGGTGGGAATTACTCGATTTTCCAGGTGTTGTGAGTCTCAGTTCCCCTGGCTGGGAAAAGGGATTTCCTTCCCCCTTGCGCTTCCCAGGTGAGGCAATGCCTCGCCCTGCTTCAGCTCACACTAGTCGTGCTGCAGCAGCTGACCAGCACCGATTGTCCAGCACTCCCTAGTGAGATGACCCCAGTAACAGTTGAAATTGCAGAAATCCCCGGTCTTCTGTGTCGCTCGCGCTGGGAGTTGGAGACTGGAGCTGTTCCTATTTGGCCATCTTCCTCCGCCCCCAGAAACAGTGGTTTCAAACTGCTCAATCCAAAGAGTGATTTAACTCTATGAGATCAATACAAACATCACAAAAGAGTTGCCCAGAAAGCTTCTCTCAGATTTTCGATGGAAGATATTTCCTTGCTCGACACAGGCCTCCGGTTGCCACTTACTATCCCTTCGCTGAACCCTCAAAGACCGACTTTCAAACTGGGAAATGTAGAGTAAGTTTTACCCCTGTGAAAAGAATGGACATGTCAGAGAGTAGTTTCCTCGAGTGCTTCTTTCTGTTTTTTATTGGATTACATTTCACTTTTTGCCATAGTCTTCAATGTGCTCCAAATATCACTCTTTTGATTTTACAGGAACAGTTTTCAAACTCTGCCTTATGAGAAGAAATTTGTAACTCCCTGAGTGGCATGCACACATCACTAAGCAGTTTCTCGGAAAGCTTCTCTCCAGTTTTTATCTGACTATGTTTCCTATTTCACCATAGGCCTGCATGTGATCCCAAATATCCCTTCGCGGATCCATCCACAAGGGAGTTTCCAAGCTGTGTAATGTAAAGAAAGCTTCATCTATGTGAGATGAATAAACATAGTAAAAAGCAGATTCACAGAAAGCTTCTTTAAAGTGTTTATATGAAGATATTTCTTTTTTCACCGTAGTATTAAATTTGCTCCCGAAGGGTCCCTTCGTGGATCCATCCATGACAGTTTCCAAGCTGTGTAATGCAAGAAAAGCTTTATCTATGCGAGATTATTACGCATATCACAGAGTAGTTTCCTAGAAAGCTTCTTTCCAGTTTTTGTCTGAGGCCATTTCCCTTTTCACCATCGGCAGCAACATGTTCCGAATATCACTTGGTACCTGTTTCTCCAAAACGATTTCACTGACGTTGTAAGAGAAGAGACGTATAACACGCTGAGTGGAACGCACACGTCACAAAGCAGTTCCTCGGAAAACTTGTCTCCAGTTTCTGCTTGAGCATATTTCCTTTTACACGGCAAGCCTTAAAGTGCTCCAGGATACACCATCACACGCTAAACGTACACATGGTTAGAAAACTGCTCAATGAAATGTGAGGCTTAACTGAGCGAGAGGAATTAAGACGACACAGAGCAGGTTCACAGAAAGCTTCCTTCTGGAATATACCTGAGGATATTCCTTTCCCTATATTCTAAGCGTCGTTATCAAATGTCCTACCTCAGATGACACAGAAACAGCGATTTCAAGCTGCTCAATACAAAGAATGGTTGATCTCTAGGAGACGAATACACACATCGCAAAGCAGTTACTCAAGAAGTTTCTCTGCAGGTTTCATCGGAAGATGTTTCCTTGCTCATCAAAAGCTTCCTGGCGTCACTAAATATCCCTTCACAGATTCTACAAAGACAGAGTTTCGAAACTGGGCAACATAGAGTAAGCATTAACACTGTGAAGTAAATGCACATATCAGAGAGCGGATTCTTGGAAAGCTTCTTCCTCGATTTTATTTCAGTATATTTCACTATTCACCGTAGTCCTCAATGCGCACCAAAATATCACTTTTTCAGTTTCACAGGAACAGTGTTCAAACACTGCCTTGGAGGAAAAGAGGTATAAGTCCCTGAGTGGAATGCATACATCACAACGCAGTTCCTTAGAAAGCCTCTATCAAGTTTTTATCTGAAGATATGTTCTCTTTCACGGTAGGCCTGAATGTGCTCCCAAATGTCCCTTCAGGATCCGTGCATGATGGAGTTTCCAAACTGCGTAATATAAGAAAAGTTTTAACTATGTGAGATGAATAAATATATCTAACACAAAGCAGTTTCACAGAAATCATCTTTCCAGATTTTGTCTGAGGATATTTCCTTTTTCTCCATAGCCGTCTCTATACTCCCGAATGTCTCTTGGTAGTTTTTTCTCCAAAAGGGTTTCCGGAATCCTCTATGAGAAGAAAAATATATTTCTATGACTGAAATGCATATGTCACAAAGCAGCTCCTCAGAAAGCTTGTCTCCACTTTCTATCTAAAGACGTTTCCTTTCTCACCATAAGCCTCAAAGCGCTCCAGAATATCCCTTCACAGACTAAAGAAATACAGTGTTATGTTACTCCTCAATGAAAAGAAAAGCTTAACTGTATGAGCGGAATTCACGTGACACAGAGCCATTTCACAGAAAGCTTCCTTCTGGTTTCTCTCTGAGGTTATTTCTTTTTCAGGATATTCTAAAGAGCTTTTCCAAATGTCCTTTCTCAGATTCCACAGAAACAGTGATTTCAAACTGCTTAATCCAAAGAATTATTTAACTCTATGAGATTAATACAAACATCGCAAAGAGTTTCCCAGAAAGCTTCTCTCCGATTTTCGATGGAAGATATTTCCTTGCTCAACACAGGCTTCCAGCTGCCACTTACTATCCCTTTGCAGAACCCTCAAAGACCGAATTTCAAACTGGGAAATGTAGAGTAAGTTTTAACCCTGTGAAAAGAATGGACACGTCTGAGAGCAGTTTCGTCGAGTGCTTCTTTCTGTTTTTTATTGGACGACATTTCACTTTTTGCCATAGTCTTCAATGTGCTCCGAATATCACTCTTTTAGTTTTACAGGAACAGTGTTCAAACTGTGCCTTATGGGAAGAAAGTTATAACTCCCTGAGTGGAATGCACTCATCACAGAGCAGTTTCTCACAAACCTTCTCTCCAATTTTTATCTGACTATATTTCCTATTTTGCCATATGCTCGAATGTGATCCCAAATATCCCTTCGCGGATTCATCCACGAGGGAGTTTCGAAACTACGTAATATAAATAAAGCTTCATCTATTTGAGATGAATAAACATAGCAAAAAGCAATTTCACAGAAAGAAAGCTTCTTTCCATTATTTATCTGAAGATATTTATTTTTCACCATAGTCCTGAATGTGCTCCCCAAGGTCCCTTCATGGACCCGTCCAAGACAGTTTCCAAGCTGCATAATGTAAAGAAAGCTTTATCTATGTGAGATGATTACACATATCACAGAGTAGTTTCCTAGAAAATTCTTTCCAGTTTTTGTCTGAGGCTATTTCCCATTTCACCATCGTCATCAACATGTTCCCGAATTTCACTTGGTACCTGTTTCTCCAAAGGGTTTTCCCGACGCTGTAGGAGAAAAGATGCATAACACTGTAAATGGAATGCATACGTCACAAAGCAGTTCCTGGGAAAGCTTCTCTCCAGTTTTCTTCTGAACATATTTCCTTTTCCACCGTAAGCCTCAAAGTGCTCCCGAATAACCCATCACACGCTAAACATACACACAGTTAGAAAACTGCTCAATGAAAAGAGAGGCTTAACTGAGCGAGAGGAATTAAGATGACACAGAGCAGTTTCACAGAAAGCTTCCTTCTGGATTTTACCTGAGGGTATTTCTTTCTCCATATTCTATGGATCTTTCCCAAATGTTTTTCCTCAGATATCACAAAAACAGTGATTTTAAGCTGCTCAATAGAAAGAATGGTTTAACTCCATGAGACAAATACACACAACGCAAAGCAGTTGTTCAGAAAATTTCTCTGCAAGTTTCATCGGAAGACGTTTCCTTGCTCACCACAAGCCTCTGGGCGTCACTAAATATCCCGTCACAAATTTTTCAAAGACAGAGTTTCAAAACTGGGCAACATAGAGTAAGCATTAACTCTGTGAAGTGAATGCACATATCAGAGAGCAGATTCTTGGAATGCTTCTTCCTCAATTTTATTTCAGTATATTTCACTATTCACCATAGTCCACAATGCGCTCTGAAATATCACACTTTCGGTTTCACAGGAACAGTGTACCAACACTACGTTGTGAGAAAAGAGGTATAACTCCCTGAGTGGAATGCATACACCACAAAGTAGTTTTTCAGAGAGCTTCTATCGAGTTTTTATCTGAATTTATGTCCTCTTTCACTGGAGGCCTGAATGTGCTCCCGAATGTCCCTTCAGGGTCCATGCATGACGGAGTTTCCAAACTGCGTAATATAAGAAAAGTTTTAACTATGCGAGATGAATAAATATATCTAACACAAAGTAGTTTCACAGAAATCTACTTTCCAATTTTTTTCTGAGGATATTTCCCTTTTCACCATAGCCGTCCCTACATTCGGGAGAATGTCCCTTGGTAGCTTTTTCTCCAAAATGGATTCTGGAATCCTCTAGGAGAAGAAAGGTATATTTCTGTGAGTGGAATGCACATGTCACAAAGCAGCTTCTCAGAAACCTTCTCTCCAGTTTCGATCTGAAGACGTTTCCTTTCTCACCATAAGCCTCAAAGCACTCCTGAATATCCCATCGCAGACTAAACAAAAACTGTGTTATGATACTCCTCAATGAAAAGAGAAGCTTTACTGTGTGAGTGGAACTCACGTGACACAGAACAGTTTCACAGAAAGCTTCCTTCTGGTTTCTCTCTGAGGTTATTTCTTTTACAAGATATTCTAAAGAGCGTTTCCAAATGTCCTTTCTCAGATTCCACAGAAACAGTGATTTTAAACTGCTTCATCCAAAGAATGAATTACCTCTGCGAGATGAATACTGGGAAAGGTAGAGTAAGCTTTAACACTGTAAAAATGGACATGTCAGAGAGCAGTTTCTTCGAGTGCTTCTTTGTGTTTTTTATTGGATATTTCAATTTTGCCATAGTCTTCAATGTGCTCCAAATATCACTCTTTTGGTTTTACAGGAAAAGTGTTCAAATAGTGCCTTATGAGAAGAAAGTTATAACTCCCTGAGTGGAATGCACACGTCACCAAGCAGTTTCTCAGAAAGCTTCTCTCCCGTTTTGATCTGACTATATTTCCTATTTCACTATAGGCCCGAATGTGATCCCAAATATCCCTTCGTGGATCCATCCATGAGGGATTTTCCAAGCTGTGTAATGTAAAGAAAGCTTCATCTATGTGAGATGAATAAACATAGCAAAAAGCAGATTCACAAATAGCTTCTTTCGTGTTCTGATCTGAAGATATTTCGTTTTTCACCATAGTCCTCAAAGTGCTCCCGAAGGTCCCTTCATGGATCCGTCCACGACAGTTTCCAAGCTGCGTAATGTAAAGAAAGCATTATCTACGTGAGATGATTACACATATAACAGCGTAGTTTCCTAGAAAGATTTTCCAGTTTTAGTCTGAGGCTAATTCCCTTTACACCATCGGTATCAACATGCTCCCAAATATCACATAGTACCTGTTTCTCCAAAAGGGTTTCCCCCACGCTGTATGAGAAGAGAGGTATAACACTGTCTGTGGAATGCACACGTCACAAGGCAATTCCTCAGAAAGCTTCTCTCCAGTTTTCATCTGAAAATATTTCCTTTCTCACCATAAGCCTTAAAGTGCTCCCGAATATCCCATCACATGCTAAGCATACACAGGGTTAGAAAACTGCTCAATGAAAAGAGGGGCTTAACTGAGTGAGAGCCATTAAGATAACATAGACCAGTTTCACAGAAAGCTTCCTTCTGGATTTTCCCTGAGGATATTTCTTTCTTCATGTTCTAAGGGTCGTTACCAAATGTCCTTCCTCAGATTCCACAAAAACAGTGATTTCAAGCTGTTCAACCCAAAGAACGATTTAATTTTCTGAGACGAATACACTCATCTCAAAGCAGTTGCTCACAAAGTTTCTCTGCAGGTTTCATCGGAATACGTTTCCTTGCTCACCACAAGCCTCCGGGCGTCACTAAATATCCCTTCACAGATCCTTCAAAGACAGAGTTTCGAAACTGGGCAACATAGAGTAAGCATTAACACTGTGAAGTGAATGCACATATCAGAGACCAGATTCGTGGGACGTTTCTTCCTCGATTTTATTTCAGTATAATTCACTATTCACCGTAGTCCTCAATGCGCTTCAAAATATCACTTCGGCTTCACAGGAACACTGTTCAAACACTGCCTTGTGAGAAAAGTGGTATAACTCCCTGAGTGGAATGCATACATCACAAAGTCGTTTCTCAGAAAGCTTCTCTCCACTTTTTAACTGAACATATCTCCTCTTTCACCATAGGCCTGAATGTGCTCCCAAATGTCCCTTTGCGGATCCGTGCATGACAGAGTTTCCAAACTGCGTAATATAAGAAAAGTTTTAACTATGCGAGGTGAATAAATATATCTAACACAAAGCAGTTTCACAGAAATCTTTCCAGATTTTGTCTGAGAATATTTCCTTTTTCACCATAGCCATCCTTATACTCTCGGATGTCTCTTGGTAGCTTCTTCTCCAAAAGGGTTTCTGGAATCCTCTAGGAGAAGAAAGGTGAGTGGAATGCACCCGTCATTCTGGGAGTGGAATTCTGTGAGTGGAATGCACATGTCAGAAAACAACTCCTCAGAAAACTTCTCTCCAGTTTCCATGTGAAGACGTTTCCTTTCTTACCGTAAGCCTCAATGTGCTCCTGAATATCCCTTTGCAGACTAAACAAAAACAGTGTTATGATACTGCTCAATGAAAAGAGAAGCTTAACTGTGTGAGCGGAATTCACCTGACACAGAGCACTTTGACAGAAAGCTTCCTTCTGGTTTCTCTCTGAGGTTATTTCTTTTTCAGGATATTCTAAAGAGCGTTTCCAAATGTCCTTTCTCAGATTTCACAGAAACTGAGATTTCAAACTATGCAATCCAAAGAATGATTTAACTCTACGTGATGAACTCAAACTTCACAAAAGAGTTGCGCAGAAAGCTTCTCTCAAATATTCGATGGAAGACATTTCCTTGCTCGACAGAGGCCTCCCGTTGCCACTTACTAACCCTTCGGAATTTCTCAGAACGCTTCTCTCCCGTTTTGATCTGACTACATTTTCTATTTCACTATAGGCCCCAATGTGGTCCCAAATATCCCTTCGCAGATCCATCCACGAGCGAGTTTCCAAGCGGAGTAATGTAAAGAAAGCTTCATCTATGTGAGATGAATAAACATAGCAAAAAGCAGATTCACAAATAGCTTCTTTCGTCTTCTGATATGAAGATAATTCGTTTTTCACCATAGTCCTCAAAGTGCTCCCGAAGGTCCCTTTGTGGAATCGTCCATGACAGTTTCCAAGCTGCGTAATGTAAAGAAAGCATTATCTATATGAGATGATTACACATATCACAGAGTAGTTTCCTAGAAAGCTTTTTCCAGTTTTAGTCTGAGGCTATTTCACTTTTCACCATCAGCACCAACATGCACCCGAATGTCACTTGGTACCGGTTTCTCCAGACGGGTTTCCCGACGCTGTATGAGAAGAGAGGTATAACACTGAGAGTGGAATGCACACGTCACAAGGCAGTTCCTCAGAAAGCTTCTCTCCAGGGTTTGTCTGAAGATATTTCCTTTTTCACCATAAGCCTCAAAGTGCTCCCGAATATCCCGTCACACATTAAGCATACACAGGGTTAGAAAACTGCTCAATGAAAACAGGGGCTTAACTGAGTGAGAGCCATTAAGACGACACAGAGCAGTTTCACCAAAAGGTTCCTTCTGGATGTTACCTGAGGATATTTCTTTCTCCATGTTCTAAGGTTCTTTCCCAAATGTCCTTCCTCAGATTCCACAGAAACAGTGATTTCAAGCGGTTCAATCCAAAAAACGGTTTAACTCTATGAGACGAATACACACATCTCAAAGCAGTTGTGCAGAAAGTTTCTCTGCAGGTTACATGGAAAGACGTTTCCTTGCTCGCCACAAGTCTCCTGGGCAGTCAGTAAATATCCCTTCACAGATTCTTCAAAGACAGAGTTTCGAAGCTGGCAACATAGAGTAAGCATTAACTCTGTGAAGTGAATGCACTTATCAGAGAGGAGATTCTTGGATCGCTTCTTCCTCGATTTTATTTCAGTATATGGGACTATTCGCCATAGCCCTCAATGCGCTCCGAAATATCCCTTTTTTGGTTTCACAGGAACAGTGTTCAAACACTGCCTTGTGAGAAAACAGGTATAACTCTCTGATTGGAATGCATACATCACAAGGTCGTTTCTCAGAAAGCTTCTATCCACTTTTTATCCGAAGATATCTCCTCTTTCACCGTTGGCCTGAATGTGCTCCTGAATGTCCCTTCACGAATCCATGCATGACGGAGTTTCCAAATTGCGTAATATAAGAAAAGATTTAACTATGCGAGATGAATAAACATATCTAACACAAAGCAGTTTCACAGAAATCTTTTCAGTTTTTATCTGAGGATATATTTTTTTTTTTCACCATAGCCTTCCCAATACTCCCGAATGTCTCTTGGTAGCTTTTTCTCCAAAAGGGATACCAGAATCCTCTAGGAGAAGAAAGGTGTGAGCAATACACACATCATTCTGTGAGCGGAATGCACACGTCATTCTCTGAGTGGAATTCTGTGAGTGGAAGGCACACGTCACAAAGCAGCTCCTCAGAAAGCTTCTCTCCAGTTTCCATCTGAAGACGTTTCCTTTCTCACCGTAAGCCTCAAAGAGCTCCAGAATATCCCTTCGCATACCAAACAATAACAGTGTTATGATACTGCTCAATGAGAAGAGAAGCTAAACTGTGTGAGCGGAATTCACGTGACAAAGAACAGTTTGACAGAAAGCTTCCTTCTGATTTCTCTCTGAGGTTATTTCTTTTTCAGGATATTCTAAAGAGCGTTTCCAAATGTCCTTTCTCAAATTCCACAGAAAAAGTGATTTCAAACTATTCAATCCAAAGAATGATTTAACTCTATGAGATGAATTCAAACTTCACAAAAGAGTTGCGGAGAAATCTTCTCTCAAATATTCGATGGAAGACATTTCCTTGCTTGACACAGTCCTCTGGTTGCCACTTACTCTCCCTTCGCAGAACCCTCAAAGACTGACTTTCAAACTGGGAAATGTAGAATAAGCTCTAACAATGTGTAAAAATTGACATGTCAGAGAGCAGTTTCTTCGAGTGCTTCTTTGTCTTTTTTATTGGATATTTCAATTTTGCCATAGTCTTCAATGTGCTCCAAATATCACTCTTTTGGTTTTACAGGAACAGTGTTCAAATTGTGCCTTATGAGAAGAAATTTGTAACTCCCTGAGTGGAATGCACACATCACCAAGCAGTTTCTCCGAAAGCTTTTCTCCCGTTTTGATCTGACTATATTTCCTATATCACTCTAGGCCTGAATGCGATCCCAAATATCCCTTTGCGGATCCATCCACGAGGGAGTTTTCAAGCTGTGTAATGTAAAGAAAGCTTCATCTATGTGAGATTAATAAACATAGCAAAAATCAGATTCACAGAAACAGAAAGCTTCTTTCCCGTTTTTTTCTGAAGATATTTCGTTTTTCACCATAGTCCTCAAAGTGCTCCCGATTGTCCCTTCGTGGATCCGTCCATGACAGTTTCCAAGCAGCGTAATGTAAAGAAACCATTATCTATGTGAGATGATTGCACATATCACAGAGTAGTTTTCCAGAAAGCTTTTTCCAGTTTTAGTCTGAGGCTATTTCCCTTTTCATCATCATCATCAACATGCTCCCGAATATCACTTGGTACCTGTTTCTCCAAAAGTGTTTCCCCAACGCTGTATGAGAAGAGAGGTATAACACTGTGAGTGGAATGCACACGTCACAAGGCAGTTCCTCAGAAAGCTTCTCTCCAGTTTTGGTCTGAACATATTTCCTTTTTCACCATTAGCCTCAAAGTGCTCCCGAATATCCCGTCACATCCTAAGCATACACAGGGTTAGAAAACTGCTCAATGAAAAGAGGGACTTAACTGAGTCAGAGCCATTAAGACGACACAGAGCAGTTTCACAGAAAGCTTCCTTCTGGATTTTCCCTGAGGATATTTCTTTCTCCATGTTCTAGGATCGGACCCAAATGTCCTTACTCAGATTCCATAAAGCACTGATTTCAAGCTGTTCAATCCAAAGAACGGTTTAACTCTACGAGACGAATTCACACATCGCAAAGTAGGTGCTCAGGAAGATTCTCTGCAGGCTTCATTGGAAGACGTTTCCTGGCTCACCACAAGCCTCTGGAGGTCACTAAATACCCCTTCACAGATCTTTCAAAGACAGAGTTTTCAAAACTGGGCAACATAGAGTAAGCATTAAGTCTGTGAAGTGAATGCACATA
>NW_022141804.1:0-12548 GCF_007565055.1 Rhinopithecus roxellana | reverse complement strand
CCATATTCAATTCCATTCCACATCCTTCCATTTCCCATCCATATTCCATTCCATTCCACTCCTTATTCCCATTCCAGCCATATTCCATTCCTTTCCATATTCCATTCCTTTTTATAGCGTTGTATTCCATTCCATTCCATCCCATTCCATATTCCATTCCATTCCATGTTCCATTCCATTCCGTATTCCAACACATTCTTTATTCCATTCCACTCGATTTCATTCCATTCCATTCCATATTTCAGTTCCATTTTATATTCCATTCCATTCCATATCCATCCATTCCATTCCATATTCCATTCCATTCCCTATTCCATTCCATACCTTTCCATATTCCATTGCAGTCCATTCCATGTTCCAATGCATTCCCTGCCATTCCAATCCATATTCCATTCCTTTCCATTCCATTTCTTTCCATTCCATCTATTTCATTCCGTATTCATTTCATTCCATTCTTTCCATTCCGTTCCATATTCCATTCCCTTCATTATTCTATCCATTTCATTCTATTCTATTCCATTGCATTCCATATTCCATTTCATTCCATTCCACTCCCTTCCGTCCATTCATTCCATTCATCCCATTCCATATTCCATTCCATTCCATATTCCATTCCTCATTCCATTCCATTCCATTCCATTCCATTCCATTCCTCCATATTCCGTTCCATTCCATATTCCATCCCATTCCATATTCCATTCCTTCCAGTTTCCATTCCATTTCCTATTTCTTTCCATTTTATCCATAACTTCCGTTCCATTCCATTCCATTTAATTCGTTACTTCAGTTCTGCTCTGATCTATTCTGTTCCATTCCATAAACCATTCCATTCGATGTTCCACTCCTATCCATTCCATTCTATTCCTACCATACCATTCCATTCCATATTCCATTCCATTTTCCATTCCTTTCCTTTCCATTCCATTCCATATTCCTTCCATCCATTGTATTTCATTCCATATTCCATTCCACTCTATTTAATTCCATATTCCATTCCTTTCCATTCCACTCCATTCCATATTCTATTCCATTCCCTATTCCATCCATTCCATTCCATTCCATATTCCTTTCCATTCCGTATTCCATTCCATTCTATATCCATTCCATTCCATTTTCCATTCAATTTCGTATTCCTTTCCATTTTATTCCATTAACTTCCGTTTCCATTCCATTCCATTTCACAATTCGTTACCGTTCAGTTCCGCTCCAATCAATTCCGTTCCATTGCATAAAACTGTTCCATTCGATATTCCACTCCATTACAATTCCATACCATCCTTCCCATTCCATTCACATATCTCATTACATATTCCATTCCTTTCATTCATTCCATTCCATTCCATATTCCATTGGAAGACATTCAATTCTTTCCGGTCCATATTCCTTTCCATCTATTTGAGTCCATATGCCATTCCGGGCAATTCCACTCCATTCCATATTGCATTTCCATTCCAGATCACATATCTATTCCATGTTCCATTCCATTCCATCCGTCCATTACCATTCCGTTCCATAGTCTATTCCATGCCAGTTCATACATTACATTTCCATACTCCATCCGTTCCACATCCATTTGAGATTCCATATCCATTCCATATTCCCTACTCATCCATTCCATATTCCATTCTACTCCATACCATTCCATTGCATTCCGTATTCCATTCCGTTTCCTACCATTCCATTAATACTCCATTACATCCTGTTCCATTCTGTTCTGTTCTGTTCCATTCAATTCCATATTCCATTCCATAGTATATTCCATTTCATATTCCAATCTATTCTATGTTCCATTCCAATCCATTCCACATTCCCTTCCATTTCATTGCATATTCCACTCCATTCCATTCCGTTCCAATTCTTTCCATATTTAAGTCCATTCAATATTCCATTCCACTCCATTCATATCCCATGCATTCCATTCCATTGCATTCCATTCCATCCCATTCCATTCCATTCCATTCCATTCCTTATTCCGTTCCATTCCATTCCATATTCCATTCCTTTCCATTCCGTTCAATATTCCATTCCGTTCCATATTCCATTCCAATCCTTTCCATATTCCATCCTTCCATTCCATTCCATTCCATTCCATTCCATTCCATCATTCCATTCCATTCCATTCATTCCATTAAATTCCGTTTTCCATATTCCATTCCATTCCAAATTCCACTCCATTGTCATCTTCCATTCCATTCCATTTTCCATTCCATTCCATTCCATTGCATTCCATGTCCATTTCCTTGCATTCCATATTTCATTCCATTCCATACCATTCCTTCTTCCATTCCATACCAAATTCCATTCCATTCCATTTCATTCCATTCCATTCCATTCCATTCCATTCCATTCCATTCCATTCCATTGCATTCCATTCCATTCCATCCCATATTCCATTCCCTGCCATTTCATATTACGTTCCATTATTTCCGTTCCGTTCCATTCATTCCATTCCATATTCCATTCCTTTCCATAGTCCTTTCCCTTCCATATTCCTTTCCAATTCATTCCTTCTATTTCATTCCATTCCATTCCATGTTTGATTCCGGTATTCAATTCCATTGCATTTCATTCCATATTTATACATTGCATTCCATATTCCATTCCATTCATCCATATCCATTGCATTCCATTCCATATTCCATTCCATTCCATATTCCATTCCGTATTACCATATGCTTCTATATTCCATTCCTTTCCATATTCCATTTCAGTTCTTATTACATTGCATTCCATATTCCATTCCATTCAATTCCATTCCATTCCCTGCCATATTCTATTCCATTCCAATTTCCATTCTATTCCATATTCCATTCCATTCAATTCCATTTCATTCTTTTTCATGTTCCATTCCACTGCATTCTATTCTATTCCATATTCCTTTCCATTCCATTCCATTCACTTCCATTCCCTTTCATTCATTTCATATTTGGTTCAGTTCGGTTCCATTCCATACTCTATTCCATCCATATTCCATTCCATTTCATTGCATTCCATCTCATTCCTTTCTCTTCCATTCCACTCCATTTCATTCCATTCCATTCCATATTCCATTCCATTCAATTCCATTCATATTACATTCCACTCCATTCCTTTCTGTTTCATATTCCATTCCATTCCTTATTCCATTCCATTCCCTTCCTTTCATTCCATATTCCATTCCATTCCATTCCATTCCATTCCATTCATCATTCCATATTCCATTGCATATATTCCATTCCATTCCATGTTCCATTCCATTCCATCCCGTTCCATATTCCATTCCATTTCATTCCATTCCTTAACATTCCATTGCATTCCATATTTCATTCCATTTCATTCAATTCAATTCCATCATCCCATTCCATATTCAATTCCTTTCCATATTTCATTTCATTCTATTCCCTATTCCATTGCATTACATTCTATTTTCCTTTCCATTCCATATTCCATTCCATTCACTTACATATTCCATGCATTCTAGTCCATTTCATTTAATATTCTATTCCTTTCCTTCCATTCCTTTCCATTCCATTACATACCACTCCATTCGATTCCATTCCATATTTCATTCCATTCCATTTCGTTCCATTCCATTCCATTCATTCCATATTTCATTCCATTTCATATTCCATCCCATTCCATTCCATTCCACATTCCATTCCACTCCATTCCATTCTCTTCCATTCCGTATTGCATCCATTCCATTCCATTCCATTCCATTCCACCACATTCCATTCCATTCCATTAGATTTCATTCCAAATTCCATTCCATTCCATTTCATATTCCATTCCATTAAATATTCCATTCCATTCCATCCATTCCATATGAATTCCATCCCATTCCATTCCATATTCCATTCCATTCCATTCCATTCCAATCAATTTCGTTCCATTTCATTCGTGCCATATATAGTCCACTCTATATTCCACTCCATTCCATTCCATTCCATTCCATTCCATTCCATTCCATCCATTCCATTCCATATTCCATTCCATTCCATTCCCTCCATATTGCTTTCCATTCCATTCTATTCCATTCCTTTCCATTTCACATTCATTCCATTCCATTCATCATTCCATTCCATTCCATTCCATTCCTTTCCATATCCATTCCATTCCATTCCATTCCGTTCTTTTAATATTCCATTCCTTTCCAGTCCATTCATTCCATTCCATATTCCTTCTGTTCAATTCCATTCCATTCCTTATTCCATTCCATTGATTTTCCATTGCATTCCATTACATATTCCGTTCCGTTCCATTCAGTTCCTTTGCGTTCATTGTATTCAATTCTATATTCCATTCCATTGCATATTCAATTCCAATCTCTTCTATTCACTTCCATTCCATTCCATTCCATTATTCCAAATCCTTTCCATTCCATTCCATTCAATGTTCCATTCCCACTCCATATTCCATTCCATTACATATTCATTGCATTCAATTCCATTCCATATTCCATTCCATTCCATATTTCACTGCATTCCATTCTATTGCATTCCAATTTCTATTCCATTCCACATTCCTTTGCATTCCATACCATTCTGTACCCTTCCATTCCATTACATAATCCGTTCCAACTCGTTTCGTTCCGTTCTGTTTTGTTCCATTCCATTCCATATTCCATTCCATTCTATATTCCAGTTCATATTCCATTCCATCCATATTCCATTCAATTCCATATTCCATTCCATCCATCCATTCCATTCCATTCCAATGCCATTCCATTCCATTATTCCATTCCATTCCATTCATATTCCATTCATTCCATACTATTCATTCCACATTCATTTCCATTCCATTCCATTCCATTCAATATTACATTCCATTCCTTTCAATATCCATTCCATTCCATATTCCATTCCATTCCATATTGCATTCCATTCCATTCCTTTCCATTCCGTTCAATATTCCCTTCCGTTCCATATTTCATTCCATTCTATTCCATTCCATATTCAAATCCATTCCATTCCACTCCATTCCGTTCCATATTCCATTCCATTCCATATTCCATTCCATTCCTTTCCATTCCGTTCTATTCCATTCCATTCCATATGCCATTCCATATTCCATTCCATTCCAATCCTTTCCATTCCATTCCACTCCATTCCATTCCATTCCATTCCATTCCATTCCATTTTCTTCTCCGTATTTTTCCATTCCATTCCATATTCCGTTGTAATGTATATCCCATTCCAGTCCTATCCATTCCATTCCATGTTCCATTCATTTATATTCCATTCCATTCCATTCCATATTGCGTTCCATTCCATTCCATATTCCACTCCATTCCTTTCCATGCCGTTCCATATTCCATTCTATTCCATTCCTTTCGATTCCATTCCATATTCAATTCCATTCCACATTCCATTCCATTCCCATCCATATTCCATTCCATTCCACTCCTTATTCCATTCCAATCCATATTCCATTCCTTTCCATATTCCATTCCTTTCCATATTGCATTGTATTCCATTCCATTCCATCCCATTCCATATTCCATTCCATTCCATGTTCCATTCCATTCCGTATTCCAACACATTCTTTATTCCATTCCACTCGATTTCATTCCATTCCATTCCATATTCCATTCCATTTTATATTCCATTCCATTCCATATTCCATTCCATTCCATTCCATATTCCATTCCATTCCCTATCCATTCCTACCTTTCCATATTCCATTGCATTCCATTCCATGTTCCAATGCATTCCCTGCCCCAATCCATATTCCATTCCTTTCCATTCCATTTCTTTCCATTCCATTCATTCATTCCGTATTTCATTTCATTCCATTTCTTTCCATTGATGGAATGGAAGGAATAGGCATGAACTGGACGATTGCCTTGACGGCCGGACAATCAGAAGGGGACTCTGGACATGGACACTGGCATTGCTTGGACTGCCATGAATAATAGCATGGAATGGCCAAGGCAGGCTGGCTGGCATGGCTGGAAGGACCCGGGACTATAGGCCGTGCCCTGGAATCAGGCCTGGAGACTGTACATGGGAATGGCCTGGAAGTCTTGGCCTGGCCTGGCCTGGCTCTGCACTGGGCATGAATGAATAGGGACCCGAACGGCATCGGAAATGGCCTGTACGTGGTACCGGATTCGAGCGATGGCCTGGACAGGCAG
This sequence comes from Rhinopithecus roxellana, assembly GCF_007565055.1. Classification (NCBI taxonomy): domain Eukaryota; kingdom Metazoa; phylum Chordata; class Mammalia; order Primates; family Cercopithecidae; genus Rhinopithecus; species Rhinopithecus roxellana. The sequence continues at coordinate 6,433 of NW_022141804.1, read as the reverse complement.
TATGGCCTGGACCGGAACTTGGGCAGCCCACGTGGCATCTGACGGGACTCCGCCCAGGACCTGTAGAACTGGCCTTGACTCTGAATGCCAATGGATTAGTCACATGGCATAGCAATCGCAGGGCCTGGCTGGCAACGGCCTCTGGCCGGGCCGGCCTCTGGCCTGGCAGGGCCCCTGGGCCTTGGCCTGGCCGGCCCGGACGGCCACGGACATGGCACTGGCATCTGCAGAATGGACGGCCTTTCACTCTGGCCTGGCATGGCATGGCCACGGACTTCCAGCTGGCGTCTGGCGTAGGGCTTGGCACAATATGGACTGCCCATGGCCTGGCTGCGGTGGGCGCTGGACATCATGGCCCTGGCCCCGGCTATGGCCTCGGTGGCCCCTGGCTGGTGGACCTGCCATCTGGACCGGCCTGGCCTGGCCTCGAACAGGCCTGGCTCTCTGGCCTGGACATTGCACTGGCCTGGGCTGGCTCCGCACGCAGGCCTGCCCTCTTGCCTGCCTGGCACTGGCTCCGCATGGACCTGGCCGTTGCCCTGCCATCTGCCTGGACTGTCCCGGACTGGCCTGGAATATATGGGCCCGGAACTCAGGCCTGGATGATGGCAATGGGAATAGTAAATGGAATGGCAAGGAGCATGGAATGGCGTAGCATACGGCATGAGACTGACATGGGCATGGACTCATGGCCATGGACTGGCACTGGCCTGGAATGGAGCCTGGACTAATGCCTGAACTGGCCTGGACTGGAATATGGTAATGGATCATACTGGGTATCTGGATGCAACATTGCTTACTGGCAGATGGCATAGGAATGCAGTTATAAAATGGTGATTAAGAATGGCACTTGGCCTGCGCCTGGCCTGCACCTGGGCCATACTGGACTGGAATGCAATGACAGGACTATGGCAATGGCTGGAACCTGGCCTGGGAGGAATGGAATGGAATGGACTGCGGACTGGCTGGACTGGGCACTCTGACACCCATGTCCGGCTTGGCCTTTGCCTGGACTGGGTCCACGCCCGGCCGGACCTGGACCGCCCGAGCAATCTGACCAATGGAATACAATGCCTGGGAATGAGATGGCCTGGCTCTGGAATTGCCTGGCATGGGAAGGGCAATGCAGTCAACTGGAATGCGAATATGGGAATGAATGGAATGGAACGAAAGAATGAACACCAATATGAAAGTGGAATGGAATGGAACGGAATCAATGGAAATGGAAGGCAATGGGAAACTGAGCATGGAATGGAATGAAATAGGTAGGGAATGCCGTGGATGGATTATGGAAGGAATGGAAGATGAAAGGGACATGCAAGGGAAGGGAATATGAATGGCATGACTGGAATGACAATATGGCACAATGGACAACGGGAATGTGAAATGGACTGTAGTGTCACGGATGGCCTGGGAAGTGCATCGAAGAGTATACGGAAGGGAGACGGTCATATGGTCTACAAATGTACATTAAATTGGAATAGGAATGGAAGGAAATGGAATGGAATGAAATGGAAATGTCTGGGAATATGGCCGGAAGGGAATAATGGCAGAGAATTCCACTCTGGAGACTAGACTGGAAGATGGAAGGCTGGAACATTAGTGAATCTAATCGAATAATGACTGTAATTGACTAAGGCGAATGGAATGGATAGGAACTGAAATAGCTTGGCAGGAATATGGCCTTGATGGAACGAGGGTACTGGAATGGAATAATGGAGTGAATGGGACATGACATATGCGAATGCCATGGAATATGGGAAGGGACTGGAAAGAGATGGAGTGGAATTGGAACTGGAATATAGTACTGAGCATGGAATGCACTGCAAAGAGATTTTAAATGGAATACTGACTGAGGAGCTGGATTGGACAAGGAATGGAATGGATGGACAATTGGATGAATTGAATATGGAATGGGAGAATATGTAATGGAATGGCATGGAATGGATGGCATGTCACTGGCATGGACTAGCAGGGACATATAGGCCTGAATGGATATGGAATGCACTGACAATGGCAGTGCAATCATGAACATGAGAAAGGAAAGGAATGGAGGTGGACTAAAAAGGAATATGGACATGGAATGGATGGGAATGCGAACAAAATGGAATCCGCATGGGATGGAAAATAAGAATGCTATGGATGGAGTTGAATGAGAGAAAATATGGAAGGAAAAATAGGAATAAACGGAATGACTATGGATATATGTAATGCAAGGAATGGCCAGGAACGGACTGGAACGGAAGATAGCATGAATGGCCTGGAACGAATGTCATGGATATGGAATGGATGGAATGGGACGGGAATAAGAATCATGGAATGGCATGGAATGCACGCTGAAATGAAGGGGAATAGATATGGAGATGGAATGGACGAGGGAATGGAATTAATGGAATGGACTGTGGCAGGGCATGGCATGGAATGGAAAGCCTGGCATGGAGTGGAGGCAAATGGACATAGACGAGAATGAATTGGCAGGGAATGGAATTGTACTGCACTGGCCATACTGTATATGGCACTGAGACTTGGACCCCAGGCATGGCCGCTGCCGTGGCCTGAGCCTGTCCGCTGCCTAGGACTGGGCTACCCTACTGGCCTGACCTGCAATGGAATTGAATACGGAATACAACATGGAATGAAATGGAATGAACATAGAAGGAATGAATTGGAAAGGAATATGGAATGGCCGGACATAGTGGAAAGAGAATGGAAGATGGATGCAACGGAACGGAAATGAATGAACGTAATATGAAATGGCATGGAATGAAATATTGTGATGGAATGGAAGGAGAAATGGAAAATGGAAGGGTAATGGAATGTAGGTACTGGCATGTAAGAAGGAATGTATGGAATAGGAATGAACATATGGAATGCAAGTGAAAACTGGAATGGAATGCCGAATGGAATGGCAATGAGATACAACCTGGACTTGCCTGGCAGACTAGGAAATGGAGTGGAATTGTGAATGGGAAATGGAATATGGAAACGGATTTTATGAAATGGAGGAATGGACATAGGCAATCTGGAATGGCAGTGGACATGGCCTGGCCTGGCACTCTGAAAGGAGATGCATCAGAATCCGACAGCGATTGCAAGGAATGGATATGGCATGAATGGGATGGACCAAACTAAGGAATGGAATGGATGTAATGGGAGGATGGGTGCGATGCAATGGAATGGATGCAATGGTATATGGAAGGGAGTGGAATGGAATATGTTAAGTGGATTAAATAGGGAAGATGATTGGAACGGAATGGAAATGGATGGAAAATTCGCAATGAAATGGAAGGGAAATGTGGAATGGATAGTGGAATGGACATAGAATGGATTGGAATATGATGGAATATACTATGGAAGGGAACTTCAATAGAATGGACCAAGAACCGAACGTCACGGACAACAGAAGTAACGAGTATTAACAATGGATCGGTAAGGGAAACGGAATGGTAATATGGCAATGCACTGTAAATAGAAATGGAAATGGAATATGGAAGGCAGGGAATATGGAATCGATGTATAATCCGGAATTGCATGTCATATGAAATGGAATGAAATATGGAATGGAATGGAAATGGACTATGGTGAAGTGTAATGGAGTATGGGATGCATTGCATATGTAAATGTGGCCTTGACTGGAATGGACTGGAATGACCTGGATGGCATGGAATATGGACTGGACTGAGGCACGTCCGGGACTTCCCTATTCCTATGGACATTACCCGGACTCGACTCCTCTCCTTTCCTTAGCCGGCCCATGCACTATCCTGCATGCATGCACTCTGGCATGGACCTGGACACTGGCATGGACATCATTTTGCCTGCATGAATGCCATAGGCATGCTGTACCTGAGCCTGTCCTCTCGACTGAATGGCCTCGGACAATGGACGCGCCCCGACCGGAACGGATTGGAACGGACACACAAAATGGAATACGAAGGGAACGGACGCAGTGGAAGAGAATGATGCAATGAAATACTGAATGGAAATGGAAGGAGGGAATGGCCTGTGGATTGACTGGTGACTCGAATCGACTGACACTGAAAATCGCGTCTGGCATAGTAATGGCAGGAATAGAGGAATGAATTGGGCATGGACATGGATGGAAGCGGATGGGCAGTTCAATCTGAGATTGCAGGGATATGGAAACGGCGCTGCCCTGGCCTGGCCTTGGTATGCGCCTCTGGCAGTGGAATAGAATTTGGACTGGCAATGGATTCTGCCATGGAAGGGACTGGACTGGACTATGGTATTGGCATGGCATGCACTCTGGCCTTCATGGAATAGCGAACTGTCCTTGCCTATGAAGGAATGGAATACGGAACTTGAATGGATGGACGATCGCACAGAGAATGGAATGGATTGGGACATGGAGTGAACACCGGAACTGGAAAGGATATGGAAAATGGACGGTCCTGGAAATGGCCATGGGTATGGACTGTAAGGGTGTAATGGCATGTAATGGGACTCGGCAATGGAATGGAAGCCGGAACCGAGAATGGCATGGCAGATGAGCAAATGGACATGGATTCTAATGGAATCTGGCAGGGACTGGACTGGAATTCGCTGGACAAATGGAAGGCATGGGATGAAGGGCATGGAAGGGAATAAGGAATGCAATAGAATGAATTGACATATTGAATGGAAAGTAATATTGACCGTCCATGCAACCAATGGAACGTCATGGACATACACAAATGGGAATGCATGTTAATGGATTAGGAATGGCCTGCAATGGAATATGAAGGGATTGGACGGCGCATTGACTTACTCTAGAAGGAATGGATTATGACCGAATAAAATGGACGGAATTTAAATGGAATGGCCATCTGGAACTGATCCGCGGCCTATGCCTGGCAGGAATGGAAATTTGGGACTCCCTTGAGATATGGAAGGTAATGGAGCTTGGCATGGAATGGAATATGCATGAGGGACTGGAATCCATGAACATGAAAGGAATGGAATATGATAATGAATGGGAATATGGATGGACTGGAAATACGGAAAAGAAATGGATTTGGAAATGGAATCGAATGGTACTAAATGGAATTAATCACTGAAGTGGAACTGGCACTGACACCGCGACTGGAGTGGCATGGAACAGCAATGGAAGATGCTGGCATAGAATAGAAATAGGAATGGCATAATGCTTGGCAGGGCATTGGCCGGGAAGGGCCTGGCATGGCCTAAATCTGCAGGCAGAGGCCTGGCATGGTACATAGGGAATTGCAGGCATCATGGCCGGGCCGGCCACTATTGAATGGAATAGGAACTGCACTATGTAGTAATGGATACCAGTGGCACTGGAACTCTGGCCTAGCACTGGCATATGCCCTGGCTGCACTGCCTGGCCCTTGGACAAGGCCTGGCCTTGTACTGGCCTGACTGAGGAGATGGCCTGGCCCTCTGGACTGGGCCTGGCAATGCCTCTGGCATAGGACTGGACTTGGCCTGGCAAGGGCATACGGACTATGAATTATCGTTGGAATAGGACTCGGGCATGGCCTTGATGATTGCTGGCCTGGCTGCCAGTCTGGCCTGCCCTGGTAATCCACTACAAGCCATGGCCGGCTCTGGCATGGCACGATCACTCCTGGCCTGGCATGGACCCATGGCCCGCTTAGGCCGGGCCGGGACTCTCTTTGGCCATGGCCTGCGCACATGGCCATAAGGACTTGGTATCCCTGGACTGGCCTAATGGGCATATAATGAGAACGACGCAATGAAGAGGAAATATGAGACTGGAAATGGAGCTGGCATGGACTTCCAAGGAATGAATAATGGCACGAAATGGAAGGAATATTGGAATGGACGGATGGATGGATATATAACGTGAATGGCAAGGAAGGAATGGACTGGAAATGGAACGGAGAGCGGGAATATGACGAATGGAATGAGGAATATGGAACGGACTGGAAAGAATGGAAATGAATGGAATATGGAGAATGGCAATGGAATGAATGGAACCATGGAATGAGGAATATGATGGAATGTAATGAAGGCATGGAATGGAAATGGAGCTGAGATGGATAGGAATAGACACTGCGAATATCTAGAATGCATGAGATATGGAATGTCTATGGATTGGAAGGATATGGAATGGAATGCAGCTAACATTGGATTGGAATGGGAATATGGAATGGAATGGATGGAATGAAAAATAGAATGCCATGAAATATGGATGGAATGTAGATAGTAATTGAATTGGACATTAAATGGTAACAGAACTGAAAGGAACGAAATATGAAATGGCAATATATGCAATCCGCCTTTTTTGGGTTTAAAAGCTTACTTAGCAGTTCTTCAATTTGAAGTTGGTCTTCGAAGGGTTCAGCGAAGGGATAGTAAGTTGGCAACCGTGAGTGGCCTGTGTCAGCAAGGACATGTGTCTTCCATTGAATATATGAGAGAAGCTTTAGTGTTTGTGTACTCTTTG
>NW_022141803.1:0-26192 GCF_007565055.1 Rhinopithecus roxellana | reverse complement strand
TATGGAATATGGAATGGCTGGAATGGAAGAAATTGGAACGAAGGGAGTGGAATGGAATGATGAAATGGGAATAGGAATGAATGGGGAAGAGAAAGAAAATGAAATGGACTAGAATCCTGAAGGGAATGTAATATGGAACGGAAAATGGAAAGAAATGGAATGAAATGAAAATACGGAATGAATGAAAAATAGAATGGAATGGAACGAACTGGAATGGAAAGGAATGGAATATGGATGGAATGGCAGGGAAGCATTGGAACATGGAATGGAAGGGCAATGGAATATGGATAGGTATGGGAATTGGAATAGGGAATGGAATGGAATATGGAAATGGGAATGGATGGGAATATGCGAATGGAATGGATATAAAAATGGAATGGAATATGGAATGGAAGGAATGAATCGAGTGGAAGGGATAAGAATGTGTTGGAATACGGAATGGATGGAACATGGACGGGAATGGAAATATGGAATGGGAGGAATGGAATGAATACAATTGCAATATTGGAAAGGACTGGAATATGGAAAGAGAAATGGAAATATGGATGGCTGGGAATAGAGTGGAATGGAAGTGGAATTTATGGAGGGAATGGCAATGGATATGTGGAATGGAATTGAATATGGAATGGAGAGTCGAAAGGAATGGAATGCAGATAGGGAATCGGAATAGTGGAAGGGAAGGGAAAGGAATGGGTGGAATATGGAATGGAATGGAACGCAAGATGGAAGGCATGGAATGGAATATAAAAATAGAATGGAACATGGAATGGAATGGATAGGAATGGTAATGGGATATACATACAACGGAATAGGAATGGAATGGAAAAATACGGAAGCAAATGGAATGGAATGAATGGGAATGGAATGGAATGGAGATGGAATGGAATGGAAAGGATTGGATGAATGGAATATGGAATGGCATATGGAATGGAATGGAATAGAACGGATGGAAAGGAATGGAATGAATATGGAAAGGACTGGAATATGGAAAGGCAACTGGAGTGGAATTGGAATGGATTGAATATGGAAGGGAATGATGGAATGAAATGAACGGAAAAAGGAATATTGAACGGAAAGGAAGGAATGGAATGGAAGGCAATATGGCATGGAATGGATATGGAATGGAATGAATATGAAAGGAAAATGCAAGGTAATATTGAATGGAATGCGAATGGAATGGAAATGAATGGGAATGCATAGTAGAATAGAAGGAATATGAAATGGAATGGAAGGAATATGGAATGGAATGGAATATGGATGGAATGGCATAGGGAAATGGAATGGAATGGAATGGCATGGATGGAATATGGAAAATTGAATGGAAATATGAAATGGAATCTAGAATGGACGGAATATGGAATGGAAGGGAACAAACACAGCGGACGAAACGGAGTTGAAAGGATTATGTAATGGAATGGCAGGGTACAGAATGGTGGGACATGCAAAGGAATGATGGAAGGAATAGAAATTGGAATGCAATAGAATGGACAATGCAGTGAACTATGGAATGGAATGGAATATGGCATGGACTGGACTGCAATGGATATGAATGGAAGGTAAAGTGGAATGGAATGGAAGGAAAGCAAGGACTGGAAGTAAGCATGGAAATGTATTGGAATGTAATGCAATCGCATTATGGAAGGGAATGGAAGGGAAGATGGAAAGGAATGGAATATGAATGGAATGGAACGGAATGGAATATGGAATTGAATGGGAGGAAATATGGAATGGAATGGATTATGGAATGGAATTGAAGGGAATACCGGAATGGAAAGAGAATGGAATGGGTGGAATGGATATGGCATGAAATGGAATGGAATGGATGGGATGGAATATGAAATGGAATGAATATGGACTGAATGGAATGGATGGACCGAAATGGAATGGAAGGAACTATGGAGTGGAACGGAAAATGCGAGTGGTATGTGGAATGGAAGAATGGACTATGGATGGACATGGGCCATATGGCAAGGGAAGGAAATAGTGATGGAATCGAATGGAAAGGAATGCAATGGAATTTGAATGGAATGAAATGCATGGAATTATGGAAGGAACTGAATGGATGTAAAGGAAATGGACTGAATGGTAATAGAATTATGGAACGGATGCAATGGATGGAATAGGAATATGGAAGGAATGGAATGTGGAATGGAATGGAATATGGAATGGAATGGAGGAATAGAATATGGAATGCAGGGAAATGGAAAGGAATGGAATGGGAATCAAGGCATGGAATGGCCTCATGGCCAAGGAATGGGCATGGACTGTCCTATGGACTGGCAGGACTGGCATGGCATATGGCATGGGCCAGGCATGTTGGCCCCGGCCCTGGCATAGCCTGGCCTGGAAGCATGGCCTACGGACTGACAGAACTGTACGGTATTGCCTGGCCTCTGGAAGGGCAAGGAAGGCCTGCCCTGGCCTGGCTGGACTGACTGGAGAGACCGGCAATGGGACTGCCGCCCTGGCCTCTGGCGTGTACAAGACCTCCGGAGTGCCCGGGGCCAGGACAGGGCGCAACTATACATGAACATTTAAGGACCGGCAGGGCAGGACTGGCATGGAAAGGACTATGGAAATGGAATAGACTATCGCCTGGAGGGGCCTGGCATATCGAACGCCCTGCACTGGACTTGCATGGCTGGAGTCTGGCCTGCCCTGGAACTTGGCCTGGCATCGACTCTGGCAGGCATGGAAGGGGACTTGCATGGAATTGCATATGGATGCCCTATAAGCCGCAATGCACTGAATCTGGCCCGGCATGGCTCGGAATCGACTGGTCTCGGACATGGAAGCCTCCGACCTGGAATGCACCTCTGGCCTGGCATGGACTCTGGCTGGAATGGCCGCTGGGCTGGCCTGGAACTATGGCCTGGCCTGGCCTGGCCATGGCCTAGCCTGGTACGGCAGGGCGCAATTTCCTCTGGGCCTGTACTGTACTGGCCTCGACTGGAACTGAAGGCACTGTCACATCATGGCATGCACTGACATCTGGCCTGGCCTGGCCTGGCTCTTTGCTCTGGAGGAATGCACTGGCATTATTGGCATGGCCGGCCTATAGCATGGAATGGCATCTGGCGGCCGCGCCCCGCCAGGCCCCCGGATTGGCCCGGCCCACAACCTGGCATTGACCGGGCCTGGCCTGCAGTGGCCTAGACGGAATACCACTGCCCTCGGCCTGGAATTGGAAGGGCAGGGGCCCACAACCCAATGGCATGTGGCCTTGAATGGCATCCCCAGCATGCAATGCCTCGGTTATGGCAGTCATTGAACGGGCCTAGGGAATGGCTTTGGCCTGGCATGGCTGGCCGCTGGCCAGGCCGTCGGCCTATGGCCTGACGGGCATCGCACGGACTGCCTGGCCTGGCAATGTATGGACTCTGGCATGGACGGTCTGGACTAGGGAATGGATATGCCTTTGGTAGGGCCTGGATATGGCCTGGACTGGCCATGGCTAGGGCTTGAATGGAATGCCCTATGGAATGTCCTGGCCTCCGCCATGGACTGGACTCTGGCATGGAATGGCATCCGGACTGGACTGGCCTGGACTGGCAATGACAGGCATGGACCGGGCATTGGCCATGGGTGCCCACGGAATGGCCCGGATTCTGGCCTGGCCGGGACTGGACTGGCATGGTGTATGGCCTGTCGGCTTCTGCCCTGGCCTGGCCTACGGCCCCCGGACGGCCTGGCATATCGCTCGCCTAACTGCCTGGCTTTGGCCTGGGCCTCTGGCAGGAATGGACCTGAATGGCACCTGGCACCGGAATGGATGGACGGGACTGGCTGGCCTATGGCAGCCAATAGCTGGAATGCCTCTGGCCTGGAACGTAACTCTGGCCCGGAATGCCTGGCCTGGACTGGGGCCTGACCTCTGGCCTGTCCTATGGACTGGTTGGCCATGGACGCCTGGCCTCTGCCCGGGATATTGGACCGGCACTGGCATGGGGACTCTCGAATGGCATGGCTATGAAACGATTCCCTGGCAGGCCTCTGCCGGGCCTATGCCTGGCCTGGCCGGGCCTTTGGAATGATTTGCACTGGCCTTGCCTGGCCTCTGGATGGAATGGCCTTCCCTATGGCTGTCATGGCCTACGAACTGGACGGCCCGCGTGGCCGGCCTATGGCTGGCTGGCTCCCTGGCCTGGACCGGCCCTGGCCTATGCCTGCCCTGGCCTGGCCTCTGGCCTGGCCTGGACTTCTGGCCTGGCCGGCCTCGGCCGGGCATGGGCCTTGGCCGGGGGGGCTCGCCGGACCGGCCTGGCCTTGCCTCTGGCATGGCCTGGCCCTTGAACCCGAATGGCGTGGCCGGCCCGCCTGGACTCTGGCTCTGGACTCGCCTGGAGGGCCTATGGCTTGGCCGGGCTTTGGCAGGACGGGCCTGGCTGGCATGGACTGGCCTTGGCCTGGCCATGCATATGAATGGCTGGACTATGGACTGGCCGGGACTATGGCAGGGCCGGGCACTGGCCGGGCTGGCCTGCACATACGGTGGTCATGGCCGTCCCCCGCAGTGGCTGGCAACTGTGGCCTGCGACCGGCCTGCCTGGCATGTCCCCAATGCACTGGCCCCTTGGCCAGTGCCTGGAATATGCGCCTGCGCATGTGAGGCGTGGCAGGCCATGGCCTGGACTGTGCACTCTGGCTGGCCCGGACCGCAACTGACTGGCCCGCCTATGCCCGAGTTACTTGCACAGCAACGGAATGGCGGCATGGCAACCGTCTAGGCATTGCCTGTAATTCTGGACTGGCATGGTTATTTCTGGAATGACAATGGCATACGATTCATGGAATGTAATGGAATACCTGCCAGTGCTGTAACTGGACTCTGGCCTGGCCATGGTCCGTGGCCCTCAATGGACGGAATATGGGCAGGGCCTGGATATACGAATTATGGTGTCACAAACGCCTCTGGATGGGCAGGCCTCTGGATCCCAAGGCTCTGGAATGGCCTGGACCACGCCCGGACGGGCATGGCAGGCCCTGGCGCCTGTTGTCATGATCTGACTCGCTGGCCGGCTTGGCCAGGCCTCTGGCCGGGGCCGGGTCCCTGGCAATTGCCCGGGCGGCCCTGGCAGGCATGCCTGGGCATGGCTTTTCTGGCATGGGCTGGCCCTGACGGACCGGCCCGGCATGCCGTTTGCTCTGCCCTGGCCGGGCCTGGCCTCTGGCCTCGCCTGGCCTGGCCCCCCGCCTACACCTGCCTGGAGTGGCCTGGACTTTGGCTCTGGCCGCCCCGGACTGGAACCTTCGTGTGGCTCCTGGACCACATCTGGCTCCTGGCCCGGCCTCTGGCCCTGGACCCGCCTGGCAAACCTGGCATGGACTGGATGCCCCCCTGCCGCACCCCGGCCTGGCCATGGCAATAGCCCCGGCTGTCATCAAATATGGCCTGGCCGGCCTGGCTAGCCGCGGACTGCACACACCTATGGCATGCCCATGTGGAGTGGTGACTCCTCCTTCCTGGCAGGGCCTCCTTTGTGTGTCATCTTTTGTGTGCCTGGCCCTGCAATATGTTGAACACAAGTGGGTGCCTGTCACGGCCCTATGCATGGACTATCCGGCCGGCCCCCGCCCGGCCGGGCTCCAATGGCCTCTTGCCCCTGGCCTGGACACCGGCCTATGGCGGCGTCGCCTCTGGCGGACTGACTGGACTGCCTCTGGCCTGTGCGCATGGGCTGGGCTCTGGCTGAACGGCATTGCTGGCCTTCCTTCCTCTTTCCTTCCTCTTCTTCTTCTTCTACTCATTTCCTCCCCCCTTGTGCTGTGCTCCTACCTTATGCATTTCCCCACACCTGCCTTCCTGCCCCGACATCTTGACAGTTGAGAGTCATGCCAGGTTTATATTGCTTTCGGTTTATGGACTGTGACACGTCACTTGGGTACTGTTACAAATATTTCCTACTGTGATCATCATTTTTCACTCCCGTACCTGTATCTTATTCACCCTGACTGTATCTACCGGCCTTTCGATCAATCGACAGTCCGGTTAACGTTGTACTGATATTGGAACTGTTATAGGTCTGGCGCTGAAGGCCTGTGAGTGTGGAATGTCTGGGAAATGTGGAATGATTACCCGATTAGTCGGTGGTAATGACAAGAGATTCTGCGTTACAATACTAGTGTATTTTTTTTGTTGGATTTTCTGGATAGTGATGAGCCCGCGTGAAGTGGTTTGTTAGTTTGTCTTTAGTGTGTGTGTCAAGAATACCAGTACTCTGTGCCCTGGAATGGAATGGAAGGGACTGCAATGGACATGGAAAATGGCATGGAATGGGATATGACATTGGCATGGTAGAGGGTCTGTGCGTGGAATGGAATATGGATTGACTGGCATAGGAAGGGAAGCAATGGAAAGGTTGGAAGGGAATTGGATGGAATGGAAATGGAAGAATGAAATACTGGAATCGGAATGCAGAAACGATATGATGGAAATGGATATGATGGATGAATGAAGGGAATGGAATGGAAAGGATGGAATGATGGAATGGAAAGGACTATGGCAAGAAGAATAGATATAGGAATTAATCCGTAACATGGAATAGGGACTGGAAGGATATTGGTATGCAATGGAATAATGGCCAACGAATAAGAATGGAATGGCAAGGATATTGAGGAATTATGGAACTGAGAAAGGTACAATTCAATATGAATGCTTGCACTGCTAGGCTGAATGGAGGACAGATGATGATGCATGGAGGACATGGACTGGAAATGAATAAAATGGATGCTAATGGAGGATCGTGGAATGGAATCAGAATGCAAGGAATATGGAGAATGAAGAAGGAAATGCAATGCGAATGGAACATGATGCAATGTCCAGAAGGAATATGTACTGGAATGGTGAGATTGAACGGATGGAATGAAAGGAATGGAATGGAAGGATGGACTTCATGAATATGTGCGGAAGGAATATGGAATGGAATGGAATGGATGCAAGGTTGTAATGAAGAATACGGAATGGATATGGATTGCGAAAGTAATTAGAATGGACTGGAATCTGGCATGCAAGGAATGTGAATCGATGGAAGGATACGGGAATGGGGAATGAAATGAATTGAGATGGAAGGGAAATGGAAATGGAAGGAAGAATGGCGATTATTAGACATTGCAATGATGGATAGATGGAGATGGATGGATGAAGATTTGGAATGGCAAGGAGAATGGAAGATGGAAATGGAATGTATGGAAATTTGCCAATATGTTGAACTGGAATGGAATGAATAGAACGTTGCATATGAACTGGAATGGCGGCAGGATAGGAGTGATAGGATCATGGAGGATTAAGAAATGATTAATATGCGAATGAAGAATTAGGAAATGAGGATATAATACGGAACAGGAGAATGGAATACTGGATGGAATAGAACTGCTATGGAATGGGAGTTGACATGGAAGGAAAGAAGATATGAGCAATGCAAAGAGATGAATGGAATACGAAGGATGATGCAATGATGGAGGAATGTACTGGAAAATGGGAATGAAGAATATGGAAGGGGAGGATGGAGACAGAATGGAAAGGAATGGAATGTAGAATATAATTGATTATCTGGAATGGCAATGGGGAATAACGAGAATGGGTATGGAATAAAGATCTGGAGGAAATGGAAGGATTACGAAGATTGGAATAGAATTGATGGATGGAGAACTATGAGAATGGGAATGGAGGAATACGGAATTGGAATGGAATACTATCTATGGAATGAATGGGAATGACAGTATGGAGATGGAAGTGGATGGACTGAGAATATCGGAATGGAATGGAATGGAATGGAATGGGAAAGGAATGGACTGGAATGGATGGATGGATACAGTAGGAAGAGTGGATGGCAATGGAATATGGAAGCTTGCTATGGGCTGATATGGAATGAAATGGAAGTTGAATAGTAAATATGGGAATGGACTAGGAATGATGGAAGGAATGGCAAATGTGGATGTTATGGAAGGAATGGAATGGAGGACTATGGTTAGAAATGGAAAAATGGAATAGAATGGAATATGGAATGGAATGGAATTATGATAGAATGGAATGGACTGATGCTTAATGGAATGGAAGATGGAATGGATGGAATGTGGAATACTGGAATGCAATGGTATTAACTACTGGACTGAAAGCAATGGCTTGATATCGGAACCAAACATGGAATGGAATGGAAGAAATGAAATAGAATGGAATGAATTGGAAAGGAATATATGGAGGGAAAGGGACTATGGCAAGGAATGGACTATACATGATGGAATGAATGGAAACGAACGGAAAGATAATGGAACGTAATATGAAATGTCAGGGAATGGAATATGGGATGTGGAAATGGGACATGACAATGGAATGGAATGGAATGGAAGGAAATGGAATGAATGGAATTTGCGGATCGGGGTAAAGATGGAATGGAAGGAACTTGTCTATGGAATGGCAATGAAAATGGAATGATGGAACAATGGAAGGAATGAATGGAATCAATGGGATGGAATGGACGAATGGCATGAAAATGAGTGGATTTGGATGGAATGGAATAGGAAACGGAATTATGTGAAGGATTGGAATGGAATGGAATGGAATGATGGAATGGATGAATGGAATGGAAATGGATATGGAAGATTCGGTGGAAAGGAGCATGGAATATCGAACGGAATGAGAAAGGAATGAGATATGGATGAATGGAACGGCATAACGGAACTGGAATGGAATGGAAGGAATGTGGAATGGAATTTAAGGAATGCAGGGACTGAGCAATGGATTATGGGATATGGGTGGAATGGAATGATATTGAATGGGAATTAAAGAATTACGAAGGATATGCATGACTGAGGAAGTGTGGATGATGTGATAGATTAGGAATGGAGTATATATGAATGGATATGGGAAGGCGAATGTGGAAAGATAGGACAGATGGAACAGGATGTAGAAGGGTATGTCACTTAACTGGATAATGTGGCATGGAATCATGGAATGGCAGAACAGAACGGAATGCACAGGAATGGTAACTGGAGTATTACTATTGAATGGTTGGGGGTACATGGAATATGGATTGCAATGGAATACAGGTAGATGACTATGAAGGTTGAAGGCAGTATGGAGAATCCGATAATCGCATGAGTGGAGGAGGAATATGAATATGAGAATGGAATCGGAATGCTGACTGGAAATGGAATGGAATGGAATGGAAGATGAAGGAGGCGGATAGAATTATGGACGGAATGGAATGGCATATGGAATGGGAGTGGCATTGAAAGGAATGGAATCTGGTAAATCAAGCAATGGAAGGCAATATGGAACGGAATCGAATTGGAATGCAATGGGAATATGGATGGAATGGGAATGGAATGGAATGAATATGAATGGAAGTATGAGAGATCCGAGGAATGGGAATGGTATGGAATTAATGGAGGGAATATCGCCTGGAAAGTTTGATGCAATGGAACGGAATTGATCGATGCGGAACTGAACGGTGTACGAATTTGAAATGAATGGAATGGAACGGAAGTTAGGAATAAAATGGAAAGGACTACGAAATTGAATGGAAAGGAATGGAAGGAATGGATGAGAATAAGAATGGAAAGAATACGGAATGAAACGGAAATATGGATGTGCAATGGAATGCGAATGGAATAGGAGAATGGAATACGACTATGGACATGGAGTGGAATGGAAAGGAATGGAATATGGAATTAATAGGTGGAAGGAATATGGAAGAAATACAATTGGAATGGAGGAAATATGTAATGGAATTGGAAAGGAAGAATGGAAAAATGAAGGACTAGAAATGAAGGAATGGTTATGGTATGAAGAGAATGGAATGGATGGAGTGGAACATCGAAGGAGGTTTATGGCACTGGAACAGGAATAGTCAGAGCAGAAAATGAAGTAAACAGAATTCTGAAAGGAATGGAATGTGGAACGGAAGTTATGGAACTAAAAGTTTGGGAAAGAAATAGGACAATGGAAATGGAAACTGGAATGGAATGAGAATACGGATGGGATGGATATGGATGGAACGGAATCTGGGAATGGCAAGAGGAATGGCATGAACGGTGAATGGAATGAATGCTGAATGTGGAATGGAATGGAATGGAATGGATATAATATGTAGAATGAGAAAATGAATGAGGAATGGAATATGACGGATGGAAGGGAATGGATATGAAATATGGAAGCGAAGGGAGTGGAATGGAAGACAGGAATATGGAATGCAATGGAATAGAACTAGAATGAAATGGAAAGAATAATGAAGGGAAGGAATATGGAACGGTTCATTCCATATTCCATTCCATTACATTACATTCCGTTCCGTATCCTATCATTCATTCCATTCCGTTCCATTCTATTGCAATTCTTTTTTTGTTCCATTGCATTTCATTCCATTCCGTTCCATATTATATTCCATTCCATACTCCATTCCATTCTATTCCATTCCATATTCCACTCCATTCCATTCCATTCCATTCCACTCAGTTCCATATTCCTTTCCATTCCATATTCCATTCCATTCCGTTTTATTCTATTCCATTCCATTCAATATTCCATTCCATATTCCATTCCATATTCCTTTCCATTCCTTCCCATTCCATTCTATTCCGTACCGTCCCGTTCCATATTCCATTCCTTTCCATCCCATTCCATCCCATTCCATATTCCATTCCATTCCATATTCCATTCCATTCCATTCCATATTCCATTCCATTTCATTCCGTCCCATTCCATATTCCATTACATCCATATTCTATTCCATTCCATTCCATATTCCATTCCATTTGATTCCACGTACCATTCCATTCCATATTCCATTACATTCCATTGCATATTCCATTACATTCCATTTCGTATTCCATTTCATTCCATATTCCATTCCATTCCATATTACATTCAATTCCATATTCCTTTCCATTCCATTCCATTCCATTCCATTCTGTTCAATTACATTCTATTTCATATTTCAGTTCCATTCAGTTCCGTTCCGTTCCATTCCATATTCCATTCCATTCCATTGCGTTCCATTCCATTCCATTAAATTACATATTACATTCCATTCTCTATTCCATTGCATTTCATTCCATTCCGTTCCCTTGCATTCCATTTGGTATTCTGTTCCATTCCGTTAAGTTCCATTCCATTCCGTTTCATTGCATTCCATATTCAATTGCCTTTATACTCCATTCCATATTTCATTCCATTTCATATTCCATGTCATTCCATTCCTTGTTATTCCATTCCATATTCCATTCCATTACGTATTCCATTCCATTCCATATTCCGTTCCATTCCATTCCATTTCATTCCGTTCCATTTAATATTCCATTCCTTTCCATTCCATTCCGTTCTATTCCATTCCACTCCATATTCCTTTCCATTCCATATTCCATTCCATTCCATATTACATTCATTCCATTCCATTCCATTCCATTCCATTCCATTCCATTCCATATTCCGTTTCACTCCATTTCGTTCCGTTCCGTTGCTTTCCATTCAATTCCATGTTCCATTCCATTCCATATTCCATTCCTGATTCCATTCCATTCCATTCCATTCCTTTTTTCATTCCACTCCATTTCATTCCATTCCATTGTATTCCATTCCATATTACATTCCATTCCATTCCATATTCCATTCCATTCCATTCCATTCCATATTCCTTTCGATTACATTCCGTTGCATTCCTTATTCCATTCCACTCCATATTCCATTTCATTCCATTCCATTCCATTTTCCGTTCCATTCCATATTTCATTTCATTTCGTATTCCATTACATTGCCTATTCCATTCCATTCCATTGCATTCCATTCCATATTTGATTCCATTTCATATTCCATTATATTGCATATTCCATTCCATTCCTTTCAACATTCCATTCCATTCCATCCCATATTTCATTCCATTCCATATTCCATTCCCTTCCATATTCCTTTCCTTTACATTCCATTCCCTTCCGTTCCATTCCATTCCATTTCATATTTTGTTTTTTTTCCGTTGCGTTCCATTCCATATTCCATTCCATTCCATATTCCATTTCATTCCATTCCATGTTCCATTCCATTCCATTCCATTCCATTCCATTCCATTCCATTCCATTCCATATTCCATTCCATTCCTTTCCATTCCATATTACATTTCATTCCATTCCATTCCATTCCGTTCCATTCCATTCCATTTCATGTTTCATTCCGTTCAGTTACGTTCCGTTCCATTCCGTTCCATTCCATATACAATTCCGTTCCATATTCCACTCCATTACAGATTCCCTTTCATTATATTCCATGTCATATTCCGTTCCATTCTATTCCATTCCATTCTCCATTCCATTCCATTCCATTCCATAACACTCCCTTCCATATTCCTTTCCATATTCCGTTCCATTCATTTCCACTCCGTTCCATATTCCATTTCTTTCCATTCCATTCCATTCCATTCCATTCTTATCCCCTTCCATTCCATATTCCAATACATTTCATTCCATAATCCATTCCACTCCATTTCGTTCCATTCCATTCCATTTTCCATTCCATTTCATTTCATGACATTCCATTTTATATTCCATTCCTTCCATTCCATTCCGTTACCTTCCTTTCCATTCCACAAACCTTTCCATTCCATTTTCCCTTCCATTCCATTGCATATTCCATTTCATTCCATTCCGTGTTCCATTGCATTCTATTCCATTCCATTCCATCCCATATTCCATTCCATTCCATTCCATTTTATTCCATTTCATATTCCGTCCCATTAAATTCCATTCCGTTCCGTACCTTTCCATTCTATTCCATATTCCATTCCATTCGATATTCCATTCGATTCCATTCCATATTCCATTCCATTCCATATTCCATTGCATTCCATTCCATATTCCATTCCTTTCCATTCGATTCCATTCCACGTTCCATTTCATTGCATTCCATTCCTTTCAATTCCTTTTCATATTCCATTCCATTGCATTCCATTCCATATTCCCTTCCATTCCATTCCATTCCTTATTCCATTTCATTCCGTGTTCCGTTCAATTGCATTCCATTCCAGATTCCATTCTATTCCATACCATTCCATATTCCATTCCATATTCCATTCCATTTCATATTCCATTGCATTCCATATTCCATTCCGTTCCATTACATGCCATATTCCATTGCATTCCATTCCAGACCGTTTCATTCCATTCCGTTCCATATTCAGTTCCATTCCATAATCCATTCCATTCCATATTCCATTCCATTCCACTTTTAATTCCATTCCATTCAATTCAATTTCGTTCCATTTCATTCTGTTCCATATTGCATTCCATTCTATATTCCATTCCACTACATATTCCATTCCATTCCATTCCATTCCATATTCCATTCCATTCCATTCCATATTCCATTCCATTCCATTTCATATTAAATACCATTCCATTCTGTATTCCTTTCCATTCAATTCCGTTCCATTCCTTATTCCATTTCATTCCGTGTTCCGTTCAATTGCATTCCATTCCAGATTCCATTCTATTCCATACCATTCTATATTCCATTCCATATTCCATTCCATTTCATATTCCATTGCATTCCATATTCCATTCCGTTCCATTACATGCCATATTCCATTGCATTCCATTCCAGACCGTTTCATTCCATTCCGTTCCATATTCAGTTCCATTCCAAAATCCATTCCATTCCATTCCATATGAAATACCATTCAATTCTGTATTCCTTTCCATTCAATTCCATTCCATTCCTTATTCCATTTCATTCCGTACTGCTTTCCACTCCATTCCATACCATTCCATATTCCATTCCATTCTATTCTATTCTCTTCCATTCCATTCCGCATTCCATTCCATTCAATAACATTAAATTCCTTTCCATTCCATATTGCATTCCATTGCATATACCATTGCATTTCATTTCATTCCATTCCCTTCCATTCAATTTTATATTCCATTACATACTGTTACATTCCATTCCATTCCGTTCCATTGGATTCCATATTCCATTCTATTCTATATTCCATTCAATATTCCCTTCCATTCCATATTCCATTCCATTCGATTCTGTTCCATATTCCAATCCATTCCGTTCTATTCCAACCCATTCCATATTCCATTCCATTCCCTATTCCATTGCCTTCCATTGCATATTCCATTCGATTCCATTCCATACTCCATTGCATTCCATATTCCATTCCATTCCATTCCATACTCCATTCCATTAGATATTCCTTTTTATTTTATTCCATTCCCTTCCGTTCCATTCCATTCCATTTAATGTTTCGTTCCGTTCAGTTCTGTTCTGTTCCATTCTGTTCCATTCCATATTCATTTCCATTGCATAGTCCATTCAAGCCATTCCACATTCTATTACATTCCATTCCATATTTCATTCCATTCCATATTCCATTCCACCACATATTCGATTTCATTCCATTCCATTCTGTTCCATTCCCTTCCATTCCTTTCCAATTTCCATTCCATTACATTCTTTTCATTTAATTCCAAATACCATGCCATTCCATTCCATTCCATTCTATTCCATTCCATATTCCATTCCTTTTCATTCCATTCCACTCCATTCCATTCCCTTCCGTTCAATATTCCATTCCATTCCGTGTTCCATTCCATTCCTTTCCATTCTATTCCGTTGCATTCAATTCCATTACATATTCCATTCCATATTCCATTCCATTCCATATTCCATTCCATTCCATTCCATTCCATTCCATATTCCATTCAATTCCCTTCTGTTCTGTATTCCATTCCTTTCACTATTCCTTTCTATTCTAATCCATTCCTTATTCCGTTCCATTCCCTTCTATTCCATTCCATTCCATATTCCTTTCATTCCATATTCCATTCCATTCCATTCCGTATTCCATTCCATTCCATTCCATTCCATTCCATTCCATTCCATTCCATTCCATTCCATTCCATTCCGTTTTCCATTCCATTCCATCCCATTTCATTCCATTACATATTCCATTCCATTCCATTCCATTCCATTCCATTCCATTCCATTCCATTCCATTCCATATTCCATTCCATTCCATTCTATTCCATTCCATATTCCATTCCATTCCATTCTGTTCCATATTACATTCCATTCCATATTCCATTCCATTCTGTTCCATTCCATATTATATTCCATTCTATTCCATTCCATATTCCATTCCATTCCATTCTGTAAAATCTTACATTCCAATCCAGATTCCATCCATTTCATTTTACTCTATTCCATTCCATTTCATTCCACTCCATTCCATTCCATTCCGTTCCAAATTCCCACCCTTTCCCTTGCATTCCATTCCCTTCCATTCCATTCCCTCTTCCATTCCATTCCATATTACATTACATTTCGTTCCATATTCCATTCCATTCCTTTTCATTGCATATTCCATTCCATTCCGTATTCCATTCCATCACATATATGATTTCATTCTATTCCATTCCATTCTTTCCAAATTCCATCAAATTACATTCCTTTATATTCAGTTCCAAATACCATGCCATTCCATTCCATTCCGTTCCATATTCCATTCCATTTCACATTCCATTCCAATCCATATTCCGTTCCATTTCATTTTGTTCCATTCCATTCCATTCCATTCATTCCATTCCATTCCATTCCATTCCATTCCATTCCATTCCGTTCCGTTCCATTCCATTCTGTTCCATATTCCATTCCATTCCATATTCCATTCCATTCCTTATTTCTTTCCATTCCATTCCTTTCTGTTTCATACTCCATTCAATTCCATTTCATTTCTTTCCATTCCATTGCATTCCATTCCATTCCATTCTATTCCATATACCATTCCCTTCCATTTCATTGCATTCCATTCCATATTTCATTCCATTCCATATTCCATTGCATTTCATATTCCTTTCCGTTCCATTCCATTCCCTTCCGTTGCATTCCATTCCATTTGCTATTGCTTTCCGTTCTGTTCTGTTCCATTCGGTTCCATTCCATATTCCATTAATTTCCATATTCCATTCCATTCCATTCCATATTCCATTCCATTCCATTCCATTCCATTCCATATTCCATTCCATACCATTCCATTCTATATTCCTTTCCACTTCATTACATTCCGTATTCCATTCCATTTTATTCCGTTCCATTCCATTCCGTTCCGTATTCCATTCCATTCCATATTCCATTCCATTCCCTTCCATTCCATTCCATTCCATTCAGTATTCCATTTCATTCCATTCATTATTCCATTCAATTCCATTCCATATTCCATTCTATTGCATTCCATTCCATTCCTTTCCATATCCCATTCCATTCCATTCCATATTCCATTCCATTCCATTCCATTTTGTATTCCATTCTTTTCCATTCCTTTCCGTTTTATTCCATTGTATTTCTTTCCATATTAGTTTCCATTCCATATTACATTTCATTCCACATTCCATTCAATTCCATATTCCATTCCACTCCCTTCCATTCCATTCCATTCCATATTAAATTCCATTCCATTCCATATCCCATTCCATTGAATATTCCATTGCATTCCATTGCATGCCATATTACATTCCATTCCATATTCCACTGGATTACATTCCATTCCGTTCCCTTCCATTCCATTTCATATTTCATTCCATTCTCTTTCGTTCCATTTCATTCACTTCCATTCCAGGTTCCATTCCATTCTATATTCCATTCCATTCCATATTCCATTCCATTTCATTCATTCCATTATGTTCCATATTCCATTCCATTCCATATTCCATTCCTTGCCATTCCTTTCCATCCCATTCCATATTGCATTCCATTCCATATTCCATTCCATTTCATTCCATATTCCATTCCATTCCATTCCTTCCATTCTTTGCATTCCATATTCCGTTCCATTACATATTCTATTTCATTTCATTCCATATTTTATTCCATTCCATTCCTTTTTATATTCCATTCCATTCCGTACCATTCCATTCCATTCAATTTTCTTTCCATTTCATATTCCATTCCACTCCTTATTGCATTCCATTCCATATTCCATTCCAATTCCATTCCGTTCCATTCCATTCCATATTCTGTCCCGTTCCATTCCATATTGCATTCCTTATTCCATTTCATTCCATATTCCATTGTATTCCATTCCATTCCATTCCATTACTTATTCCATACCATTCCATTCCATATTCCATTCCATTCCATATTCCAATCCATTCCATATTCCATTCAATTACATTTCATTCCATATCCCATTCTAACTCATATTCCATTCCATTTCGTATTCCTTTCCTTTCCATATTCCATTCCATTCCATTCCATTCCATTGCATATTCCATTACATTCCATATTCCTTTCCATTCCACTACTTTTCATTCCATCCCATATTCCTTTCCATTCCATTCCGTTCCATATTCCATTTCATACCATATTACATCCATTCCATATTCCATTAGATTACATTCCATATTCCAATTCCATTGCATTCCATATTCCATTCAATTCCATTCTGTTCCACATTCCATTTTATTCCTTATTCCATTCCATTCTATTCCATTCCATTCTATTACGTTCCATTATTTTCCATATTCCATTCCATTCCACTCCATTCCATTCCATTCCATCTTCTATTCCATTTCATTCCATTCCATTCCAATCCATCCCATTCCATATTGCGTTCCATTTCATAACATTCCATTCCATTCCATCCCATTCCATATTCCACTCCATTCCATTCCATATTCCATTCCATTCCGTTCCATATTCCATTGCACTCCATATTCCATTCCATTCAATTCCTTTCTATTGCCTTCCATATTCTATTCCATTCCAATTTCCATTCAACTCCATATGCCATTCCATTCCATTCCATTCCATTCTGTTCCATTCCTTTTCGTTCCATAATCCATTCCATTCCATTATATTCCTTTCCATATTCCATTCCATTCTTTCCATTTCATTCCATTCCATAGTTCCATTCCAATCCATATTGCATTCCATTCCACTCCATATTCCATTCCAATCCATATTACATTCCATTCCATTCCGTTCCATATTCCATTCATTCCTTTCCATTTCATTCTATTGCATTCCATATTCCATTCCATACCATTTTCTTTTCCATTCCATTCCATCATCCATTTTATTCGATTCCATTCCATTCCCTATACCATTCCATTCCATTCCATTCCATAGTCCATTCCATAGTCCATTCCATTCCATTCCTTTCCATTCCATATTTCATTCCATTCCATATTCCATTCCATTCCATATTCCTTTCTATTCTATTCCGTTCCTTTCGTTCCATTCCATTCCATTTCATAATTCGTTCCATTTTGTTTCGTTGAATTCCATTCCACTCCAAATTCGATTCCATTCTATAATCCATCCAATTCCATTCTATTCCCTTCCATTTCTTTCCATTCCATTCTATTCCAATCCTTTCCATTCCATTCCGTATTCCTTTCCATTGCGGTTCCGTATTCCGTTCCATTTTAAGACATCCCTTCCTTCCATTCCATTCCATTCCATTATTCTCCATTCATTCATCATCAATTCATTGATTATTCATATTCCATTCCATATGCCATTCTATTGCATTCCATTCCTTTCACTTCCTCATATCCCATCCACATTCCATTCCATTCCATTCCATTCCATATTCCATTTCATTCCATTTTATATTCCATTCCTTTCCATTCCTTTCCGTTTATCATTTCCATTTCTTTCCATATTCTTTTCCATTCCGTACCCCTTCCATTCCACATCCATTCAAGCCGTATTATTCCATTCCCTTGCACTTCCATTATTCCATTTCCATTATCCTATTCTTTCCTTCCATTCCATCTTAAATTTCCATTCCATTCCATATCCTGCCATTCATATCCATTCCATTGCGTTCCATTTGCATTCCATATTCCATTCCATTCCACATTCCACTGTTCCATTCCATTCGTCCCGTTCCATTCCATTTCAATATTCCTTCCATTTGTACGTTCCGTTTCGTTCACTTCCATTCCATGTCCATTCCATTCATATTCCATCCATATCCATCCTTCCATACTCCATTTATTGCATTCCATTCCATTAAGTTCCATATCCATTCCATTCCATATTCCTCCATGTGTCACCTTTCCATCCCATTCCATATTGCATTCCATTCCATATTCCATTACATTCCATTCCATATTCCATTCCTTCCCATTCCATTGTATTCCATATTCCATTCCATTCCATATTGTATTCCATTTCATTGTATATTTTATTCCATTCCATTCCATTCCATTTTATATTCCATTCCTTTCCATACCATTCCATTCCATTCAATTTCCTTTCCATTTCATATTCCATTCCACTCCTTATTGCATTCCATTCCATATTCCATTCCAATTCCGTTCCATTCCATTCCGTATTCCATCTCGTTCCATTCTGTTCAATTCTGTTCCATTGCATTCAATTCCATTTTCCATTCCATTCCATATTATTTCCATTCAATTTCATTCCATTCCATTCTATTCCAGATTCCATTCTATTCCATTCCTTATTCCATTCCTCTGTATTTCATTCCATATTCCATTCCATTCCTTTCCATTCCATTCCTTATTCCATTTCATTCCACATTCCATTCCATTCCATTCCATTCCATTCCATTCCATTCCATTCCATATATCAAACCATTCCATTCCATATTCCATTCCATTCCATATTCAAATCCATTCCATATTCTACTCAATTGCATTTCATTCCATATCCCATTCATCACCTCATTTCCATTCCATATCGTATTCCTTTCCTATCCATATTCCATTCCATTCCATTCCATTTCCCATTCCATATTCCTAATTCCTTAATTCCAATTCCTTTCCATTCACTACTTTTCTTTCCATTCATATTCCTTCCATTCCATTCCGTTTCATATTCCATTTCATACCGTATTACACCATCCAATTCCATTCGATTCCATTCCATATCCAATTCCATTCCATTCCATATTCCTTTCATTCCGTTCCTTTCCATATCCATTCTATTCCTTATTCCATTCCATTCCATTTCATTCCATTCTATTACGTTCCCTACATTCCTATTCCATCCATTCCACTCCATTCCATTCCGTTCCGTCATCCATTCTTCATTCCTTCTTCCGTCTTCCATTCCATTTCTTTCCATTCCATTCCAATCCATCCATTCCATATTGCATTTCGTTTCTAAACCATTCCATTCCATTCCATCCCATTCCATATTCCATTCCATTCCATTCCATCCATTCCATATTCCATTCCATTCCATTCCATATTCCATTGCACTCCATATTCCAATCCATTCAATTCCTTTCTATTGCTTTCATATTCTATTCCATTCCAATTTCCATTCACTCGATATGCCACTCCATTCCATTCCGTTCCATTCCTTTTGTTTCCTAATCTATTCCATCCATCTATCCTCCATCCATTCCATTGCTGCCATTCCATTCCATTCCTATTCCTTTCAATCCTATTGCATCATTCCATTCTATATTCCATTCCAATCCATATTGCCTTCCATTCATTCCGTTCCCATATTCCATTCATTCCTTTCCATTCCATAATTGCATTCCAATATCCATTCCATTCTACATTCTTTTCCATTCCATTCCATCATACATTTATCCATTCCATTCGATCCATTCCATCATTCCATTCCAGATACCATTCCATTCCATTTCATTCCATTCCATTTTCATTCCATTCCTTTCCATTCCATTCCATTTTCCATTCCATTCACCTTTCCATTCCATATTCCATTCCATTCCATATTCCTTTTATTCTATTCCGTTCCTTCGTTCCATTCCATTCCATTTCATAATTCGTTCCATTTTGTTTCATTGTATTCCTTCACTCCAAATTCTATTCCATTCCATATTCCATTCAATTCCTTCATTCCATTCCATTCCTTTCCATTCCAACCATTCCATTCCATTCCGTTTCCGTTGCATTGCATTCTTTTCATTCCATTCCATAATCCTTCCACTGCATTCCATTCTTTTGCACTCCATATTCCAATTCATTCCATTACAATTGGTTGTATTTTGCATTCCATTCCATATTCCATTCCGTTCTATTGCATACCATATTTCATTCCATTCCATTCTATTCCATTTCTTTCCATATTCCGTTCCATTCCGATCCATTCCATTCCATTCCATATTCCATTCCATTCCATATTTCATTTCATTTCATTCCATTCCAATCCATTCCATTCCATACCATATTCCATTCCGTTACATTCCATTCCTTATTCCTTTCCATTCCATCCCATCCCATTCCATTCATTCCATTCGAATCCATTCTATTCCATTCCGTATTCCATTCCATTCCATTGCATTCCATTACTTTCCATTGCATTCCATATTCCATCCATTACATATTCCATTCCATTCCATTCCATATACCACTGCATTCCATTCCATTCCATATTAGATTGCATTTCATTCCATATTCCATTGCATTCAGTATTCCATTGCATTCCATTCCATTCCATATTCCTTTCTACTCCATATTCCATTGCATTGCTTTCCATTCCATTCCCTTCCATTCCATTTCATATTTTTTTCCGTTCTGTTATGTTCCATTTCCTTCAGTTCCATTCCATTCCATATTCCATTCCTTTCAATTCCATTCCTTACTGCATTCATTCCATATTCCATTCCATACCATTCCATTCCATTCCATATCCATCCATTCCATTCAGTTCCATTTCATTCCATTGCATTCGATAATACATTCCATTCCATATTCCATTCCATTCCATGTTCCATTCAATTCCATTCCATTACATTCCATATTCCATTCCATTCCATTCCTTTCCATTCCATTCCATTCCATTCCATTCGATATTCCATTCCATTCCATTCCATATTCCATTCCATTCCATTCCGATCCTTATTTCATTCCATTCCATGTTACATTCCATTCCATTTCATTCAACATTCCATTCCATTCCATTCGATATTCCATTTCATTCCATTCCATTCCATTCCATATTCCCTTCCTTTCTATACTCCATTCCATACTCCATTCCATTCCATATTCCATTCCTTACCATTCCATTCCATTCCATATTCCATTCCATTCCATTCAGTTCCATTCCATTCCATTCCATTCGATATTCCATTCCATTCCATTCCATATTCCTTTCCGTTCCATTACATTCCCTTCCGTTGCATTCCATTCCGTTTTATATTGCTTTCCGTTCCATTCTGTTCCGTTCGGTTCCATTCCATATTCCATTAATTTCCATATTCCATTCCATTCCCTTCCATATTCCATTCCATTCCACATTCCTTTCCATTTCATTACATACCGTATTCCATTCCATTTTTTTCTGCTCCATTCCATTCCGTTCCATATTCCATTCATTCCATAATCCATTCCATCCCTTCCATTCCATTCCATTCAATTCCATTTCATTCCAATCATTATTCCATTCAATTGCATTCCATATTCCATTCTATTACATTCCATTCCATTCCTTTCCATATCCCATTCCATTCCATTCCATTCCATATTCCATTCCATTCCATTCCATTTTATATTCCATTCCTTTCCATTCTTTCTGTTTTATTCCATTCCATTTCTTTCCATATTCTTTTCCATTCCGTATTCTATCCACCCTCCACTTCCATTCAATTCCATATTCCACTCCATTCCCTTCCGTTCCTTTCCATTCCATATTAAATTCCATTCCTTTCCATATCCCATTCCATCAATATTCCATTGCATTCCATATTCCTTCCATTCCATTCCCTAGATTCCATTCCATTCTGTTCCCTTCCGTTCCATTTCATATTCCATTCCATTCTCTTACGTTTCTTTTCGTTCCCTTCACTTCCATGTTTCCATTCCATTCTATATTCCATTCATACTTCCATTCCATTTCATTCCATTCCATTAAGTTCCATGTTCCATTCCATTCCATATTCCATTCCATCCCATTCCATCCACCCATTCCATATCATTCCATTCCATATTGCATTTCATTCCATTCCATATTCCATTCCATTCCATATTCTATTCCATTTCATTCCATATTTTATTCCATTCCATTCCATTCCATTTTATATTACAGTCCATTCCGTACCATTCCATTCCATTCAAATTCCTTTCCATTTCTTATTCCATTCCACTCCTTATTGCATTCCATTCCATATTCCATACCAATTCCATTCCGTTCCATTCCATTCCATTCCATATTCCATCCTGTTCCATTCTGTTCAGTTCTGTTCCGCTGCATTCAATTCCATTTTCCATTCCATTCCATATTCTTTCCATTTCATTTCATTTCTTTCCATTCTATTCCATATTCCATTCCATTCCATTCCTTATTCCATTCCTTTGTATTTCATTCCATATTCCATTCCATTCCTTTCCATTCCATTCCTTATTCCATTTCATTCCATATTCGATTCCATTCCACTCCATTCCATTCCATTCCATTCCATTCCATATTCCATTCCATTCCATATTCCAATCCATTCCATATTCCATTCAATTCCATTTCATTCCATACCCATTCCACTCATATTCCATTCCATTTCGTATTACTTTCTTCCATATTCCTTCCATTCATTCCATATTCCATTATATTCCATATCCTTTCCATTCCACTACTTTCCATTCCGTTCCATATTCCTTTCCTTTTTCATTCCATCCATTCCGTTCCATATTCCATTTCATACCATATTACATCCATCATATCCATTCGATTCCATTCCATATTCCAATTCCATTCCATTCATTCCATTCCATTCCATTCCATTCCGTTTCATTCCATCCATTCCATTTCTTCATTGTATTACGTTCCATTCCATTCCATATTCCATTCCATTCCACTCCATTCCATTCCGTTCCATCTTCCGTTCCATTTCATTCCTTTTCCATTCCAATCCATCCCATTCCATTTGCATTCCATTCATACCATTCCATTCGATTCCATCCCATTCCATAACCATTCCTTTGCTTTCCATTTTCCATTCCATCCATTCCATATTCCATTGCACTCCATATTCCATTCCATTCAATTCCTTTCTATTGCCTTCTATATTCTATTCCATTCCAATTTCCATTCAACTCCATGTGTCATTCCATTCCATTCCATTCCATTCCGTTCCTTTTCATTTCATTCCATAATCCATTCCATTCCATTCTACTCCATTCCATATTCCATTCCATTCCATTCCATTCCATTCCATTCCATTCCATTCCATATTCCATTCCAATCCATCTTGCATTCCATTCCATTCCATATTCCTTTCCAATCCATATTGCATTCCATTCCATTCCATTCCATATTCCATTCAATTCCCTTCTGTTCTGTATTCAATTCCTTTCACTATTCCTTTCCATTCTAATCCATTCCTTATTCCGTTCCATTCCCTTCTATTCCATTCCATTCCAATCCATTTCCCATATTCCATTCATTCCATTCCATTCCATTCCGTATTCCATTCCATTCCATTCCATTCCATTCCATTCCATTCCATTCCATTCCGTATTCCATTACATTCCATTCCATTTCATTCCATTCCATATTCCATTCCATTCCATTCTATTCCATTCCATATTCCATTCCATTCCATCCGTTCCATATTACTTCCTTCCCATATTCCATTCCATTCTATTCCATTCCATATTATATTCCATTCTATTCCATTCCATATTCCATTCCATTCCATTCCATTCCATTCAGTAAAATCTTACATTCCATTCCAGATTCCATTCCTTTTCATTTTACTCTATTCCATTCCATTTTCATTCCACTCCATTCCTTCCATTCCGTTCCAATTCAATTCCCACCCTTTTCCCTTCATTCCATTCCCTTCCATTCCTTCCCCCTTCCATTCCATTCCATATTCCATTCTTCCTTCCATATTCCATTCCATTCCTTTCATTGCATATTACATTCCATCCGTTTCCATTCCATCACATATATGATTTCATTCCATTCCATTCCATTCCTTTCCAAATTCCATCAAATTACATTCCTTTATATTCAGTTCCAATACCATTCCATTCATTCCTTCCATTCACTTCCATATTCCATTCCATTCCCACATTCCATTCCATCCATATTCCGTTCCATTTCATTTTGTTCCATTCCATTCCGTTCCATTCCATTCCGTTCCATATTCCATTCCATTCCATATTCCATTCTATTCCTTTCCATTCCATTCCATTGCATTCCATTCCATATTCCATTCCATTCCTATTTTCTTTCATTCCATTCCATATTCCATTCCTTTCGTTTCATACTCATTCAATTCCATTTCATTTCTTTCCATTCCATGCTTTCCATTCCATTCCATTCTATTCCATATACCATTCCCTTCCCATTTCATTGCATTCCATTCCATATTCATTCCATTCCATATTCCTGCATTTCATATTCCTTTCCGTTCCATTCCATCCCTTCCTTTGCATTCCATTCCATTTGCTATTGCTTTCCGTTCCGTTCTGTTCCATTCGGTTCCATTCCATATTCCATTAATTTCCATATTCCATTCCATTCCATTGCATATTCCATTCCATTCCATTCCATTCTATATTCCTTTCCATTTCAATACATTCCGTATTCCATTCCATTTTATTCCGTTCCATTCCATTCCGTTCCATATTCCATTCCATTCCATATTCCATTCCATTCCCTTCCATTCCCTTCCATTCCATTCCCTCTTCCATTCCATTCCATATTCCATTACATTCCGTTCCATATTCCATTCCATTCCTTTTCATTGCATATTGCATTCCATTCCGTATTCCATTCCATCACATATATGATTTCATTCCATTCCATTCCATTCCTTTCCAAATTCCATCAAATTACATTCCTTTATATTCAATTCCAATTCCATATTCCATTCGATTCCTTTCCATTCCATTCCATTGCATTCCATATTCAATTCCATTCCATATTCTTTTCCTTTCCATTCCATCATCCATTTTATTCCATTCCATTCCATTCCATTCCATATTCCATTCAATTCCATTCCATTCCATTCCATATTCCATTCAATTTCATTCCATCCATTCCTATTCATTCCATTTCCATATTCCATTCCATCCATTTCCTTTCTATTCTATTCCGTCCTTCGTTCCATTCCATTCCGTTTCATAATCGTTCCGTTTTGTTTCCTTGCATTCGATTCCACTCCAAATTGCATTCCATTGCATATTCCATCCATTAACATTCTATTCCATCCATTCCTTTCCATTCTATGCTTCCAATCATTCCATTCCAG